>NW_019235741.1:1067708-1096033 GCF_002742605.1 Olea europaea var. sylvestris
AATCAATTCACGTTTGGTAACGTTCCGGGTTGCTAGAGAATTCGGGGTGTTACAGCTTTGTATCAGAGCAATGGTTTACTTTCCTGTAGATTTTCAAATTTAAAAATTTTTAAAAAAAAAAAGCTATATATATTTAATCTTTTTTGGGAGATTCATTGTTTGAGTTTTCTTGCTTTGAGTATTCGTAAAACTAAGAGGCTTTGTCAAAAAGACCTAAACTGTCTAAGGCGAGCTTGGGATTTAAGCGGTCCACTTGTGACCCCCCTCCTCACCTGGAAGCCTTTTTAGTTGCGCGTTATTCAAATCGATAAGACGAAAAATAATGTTTTAAACCTACTTCAATTTTAGAAAATTCTTTCATTTTAGAAACTTTTATACCAAAAAAAAAAAAACAATTTTACGAAAATTTATAAGTTACGAGATCCATGAAATCCAATGCTCATCAATCTACCACAGTCCAATATTTTAAGGTATGTAAGGATGAAGAATATTTTTATTGATATTACCATTTATATTTCACTGCATACTAGTTAATTGCATGATTTTTTTTTTTCTACACGTCATTTTACTTTAAGGGAGAATGTTAATTAAGCAAATGATTATTTTGTGTAGGATTGTATGATTAGTAAAGCAATTCTTATATGACTAGAACCTTAGTGCATAACACTTGGCCTTAGCATAACATACACGAAAGACATGACTAAATATAGAAAAACCTTTAGGAAGAGTGTAGTATGGTTGAGCAGTTCATAAGATAAATTACTTTTACTTCAAGGAAATGGCACGATGACAACAAGATCAAGCTACTATGTTTAGAGATTTACTAAGGGCAGTGCAAGACTTGGGCAGGCAGCAGCCTCAAGCGGCACCTCATAATGCAACAAGAGGTGCCAACACCATGAGCTCAATTGTTGAACAGTTTCGTCGCTTTAAACCTCCGTCCTTTGATGGTAAACGTGATCCTTTCGCAGCTGAGGAGTGGCTGAGAAGACTTGAAGGGATCTTCGAGCACATGAACTGCAATGATGCTCAAAAGGTTTCTTGTGCAAAGTTTATGTTGACTGATGATGCTGGACATTGGTGGGAGTCTGAAACACGTACTAGAACTACAGAACAACAACGTAACCTCACTTGGAACCAGTTCAAGGAGTCGCTGATGGGTAAATATTTTCCCCAGTCACTGAAAGATCAAAAGGAGGTAGAATTTCTCCAGCTCACGCAAGGAAATTTGCCACTTGGGGAGTATGAAAGAAAATTTGAACGACTTTCTAGGTATGCACCGCATATGGTGAACACTGAGCTGACAAGGGCTAAAAGGTTTGAGATGGGGTTAAGGCCAGAGATCAAGGGAATCATGGCAGCCCAGCAGAATACTACTTATGCAGAGGTTGTACGTCGAGCACAAGCAATCTCTAATGGTTTAGGACTGGAAAAGAAAACCCAACCCAGCACCGAGTCATCTATAAAGAGAAAGTGGCAAGGTCATGATAAGGAGAAAGGCAGGAACCAGAATAAGAAAGGAAAGATTGGGTTAGACTTAAATAAAACTTTTCCTCAATGCTCCAATTGTAACAAGCGACACTTGGGTGAGTGTCTTCAGGGGAAGGGAGTATGCTACAGTTGTGGTAAGAGTGGTCATTTCCTTAGAGAATGTCCAGAGAAGAAGAGAGAAGGTGATCATCTTAAGAAGGGAAAGGCCAGAGTATTTGCTTTGACAGAAGAAAAGGAGGATCAGAACACAGACGTAATAACAGGTATGTTACCAGTATTTGACGTACCTGCTATTGTCCTTATGGATTCTGGATCCACTCATTCATTTATTTCTACAATTTTCATGGATAAGATTGGGAATGAATTTGTAAAAATGAATAACATTTTAGAAGTTAGTACACCATCAGGCGAAGTGATTAATACCAATCAAATGGTTAAAGATGTTAAGTTAGAGATCGAAGGAAAAGTACTAAAGGCAGATTTGTACCTTTTGAGGATGAAAGACTTTGATGTAATTTTGGGTATGGACTGGTTGGGTAGAAATTATGCAACCATCTTATGCCATAAGAAGGAAGTTTTATTTCAAAAACCTGGAGAAAAAGATTTTCGATTCTTTGGAACAAAAATTGGGACCCTACCTCGATTGGTATCTGCAATGAAAGCACAAAAGATGTTGAGAAAGAATACTTGTCAAGGATTTCTATTGAATATAATTAGTAAGCCCCAAACCGAAAGAAAAATAGAAGATGTACTAGTAGTTAATGAGTTTGTGGATGTTTTTCCTGAGGATTTACCTGGTATACCACCTGATAGACAAGTAGAGTTCACAATTGACTTGACCCTTGGGGCAGCGCCAATATCTAAGGCTCCTTACAGGATGGCACCAAAAGAATTACAGGAGTTGAAGATATAACTACAGGAATTATTGGATAAGGGTTTCATCTGGCCAAGTGTATCCCCATGGGGAGCGCTGGTATTGTTTGTTAAAAAGAAAGATGGGTCAATGAGGAGCCATGGGAACCAAGTTAAACTTCAACACAGCTTTCATCCTCAAACCGATGGACAATCGGAGAGGACTATATAGACTCTAGAGGATATGCTGCGTGCCTGCGTCCTTAATTTAGGAGGCAGTTGGGAAAGTTATGTACCACCGGTAGAATTTGCCTATAATAATAGCTATCAAGCTACAATAAAGATGACACCTTACGAAGCTCTTTATGGCAGAAGATGTAGAGCTCCCCTTTATTGGGATGAAGTAAGTGAACGAAGAGTTTTAGGACTCGAAATAATTGAGGAAACTGGTCGAGCGGTTGATAAAATAAGAGTTAGAATCAAGGCAGCCCAGGATCGACAAAAAAGTTATGCCGATAAAAGGAGAAAAGATTTGTCATTTAATGTTGGTGATAAAGTTTTCTTAAAAGTGGCACCGATAAAGGGAGTTCTTCGCTTTGGAAAGAAGGGAAAACTTCGACCGAGATTCGTAGGTCCTTTTGAAATTTTGCAGAAAGTTGGAAATGCAGCCTATCGAATCGCTCTATCACCAGATTTGTCAGCAATTCATGATGTGTTCCACGTGTCAATGCTTCGACAATATCTGTCAGACCAAAGTCATGTGGTTAGTTATCAACCATTGGATATCAAACGAAACATGACTTATGAGGAAAAACCAGTGGCAATATTGGATCGCAGAATCCAACAATTGAGGACAAAGGAAATTTCGTTAGTGAGAGTTCAATGGAGAAACCATAATGTTGAAGAGTCAACTTGGGAAAGAGAAGAGGAAATCAAGATCAAGAATCCATAACTTTTCAACTAAGTTCGAGGTAATTTCGAGGACGAAATTTTTTTAAGGGAGGAAGGATGTAATACTCCAAATTTTGTGCTCATTTACTTTTTAGAATAGCAATTTAACTTTTCAAATTTTAGTATGGCCAAAAAATTATTTATGGTTGCCAAATTTTGCATTGGTTGATTTATTAAAAGTTTTTCCAAATAATTTGTTAATTAGGGGTTTGAAATAAATGTCCATTTCACACCTAATTACTAAAGTTAAACATTGTTTCTCCAACTTGGCCGAAAATTGATGAAACATATATGCATGAGGTGTTTTAATTTAAGCATGAGGTGGCTAACTAATGCATGAGGTGTGTTGGATTTAAGAAAATGAAACCATGCAGCCTACACATGTTGAATTTCTTGAAGAGTCACCCAAAATTAATCATTTTTCTCACCTATAAATAGTTGTGTTGCTGCCCTTTATTTCTCTTGCATAAAAAACAATATCACTTGTTTAAAAAAGGGCAGAAAACGTGAGGGAAGAAGAGGACCAGCCTAGCATTTCTCAATTCATTTTCAACCAAGATTTCTTCAAGTTTTATTGTAAGATACTTTCTATGCTTAAGTGGTATGTGTTCACGAAATAATTCTTTCAATTTAAAATTAAAGCAAGTGTAGGGTTCGTAACAAGTAATAAAGTGGATTTTTAAAAGTTCGAATATCGTCCCTCAGAGATTGAGTAGGTCAATTCTATATAATCTAGCCTTAACCGAATCTAATTGAGTGAAAATATGATCTAAGTGCAAAAAGCCCTAATTTCAATTAAAACCCCTAATTTCAACTAAAAACCCTAATGTCAATTGAAAACCCTAATTTCAACTAAAAACCCTAATTTCAATTGAAAATCCCAATTTCTCAATTAGAAACCCTAATTTCAAAATTTCTCTAATTAAATGACTTAAACACTCAAGTAAATGAAATTAAGCAAGTTTAAAAGCTAATTTATTAAAATGAATCAAATTAAAGTCATTATGATCACGAATCCCCAATTGAAGTTATAAAAACCCTAATTTCATAAAATTAATGATTCGATGAAAATTTGTCAATTCAATGTTCCTAATTTTATCCAATATACTCTCTCGATATATATTAGACCTATTCTTACACACCACCAACCTATATCTCTATGGATGATGCAAACATACAAGAATGCATGTAGTTTTGTAAACAATTTAAGAATTGCATAAAGCATAGGGGTATATCTCTATCCCCTATCGGACCCTATGTTAATTTACACCTTATCGAACCTATTCCACTTCTCTCGAATGTAAGAAACAAGTCATCAATACTCACACAATCATTGGCCACTAATTGCGGAAGAAAATTAATGCATGTAAATCAATCAAATTATCCAATGAATCTTTATATCAAGTTCATGAAATATAGAATTAAAATAACAAACAATGGTTCATCGATCACCTAGTAATTAAAACCCTAGCCTAGAAGATTCATAATTACTAAAAACAAAACGAAATTAATGAATAGAAAGAAGAACACCCGTATGAAAGTCCTTGAAATCTGAAATCTTGAACAAAACCTTGAAAACCCCTTTGAATCCTTGTGAAATCGGCTTCAAGTTCATGTTCCTTGCCTCCAAAAGTTTTATTCTTCTTCTCCCTCGACGTTCTGCCCTATTTCTGATGAATTTTGGCTTTTATATCATGTCCCCACGGAGCCCCGAAAGAGTTTCAATTAAAAATGGGATTTTAGAATTTTTCATCGAACTTAAAGCCATGTGGCCGCATGGTTCAATTTTTCAGCTCATTTGGAACCCTGCTAGACCCTGTGCAGCCGCAAGGAATTATAACCATGCGGCCGCATGGTTATAAAATTTTTCCTCCGGACAGCTTTCAGTATTTTGATCATTTCTCTCCTAATCTCCGATTGAAGTGATTCAAAGTGAATTGGGAAGAAAACTCAAAGATATACACTTTTGATAGAAATAGTCTTCCTCAAATTATGATGTTTACTATGCCAAAAATGGATCTCAAATGGAGACTCAAAATCACGAGCATAACTTTTTCGCCTGAAATTTGATACTTGATAATACTTCGACCATATTTCACCTCTTGACTCCTTTCCTCATCCGATTGAACTTTAACACGCTTGAATCTTCATTCCATTTCCCGTCTCATCTATGGATTATTTTCAACTTGGTCCTCGAACTATCACTTTGTTCCGTTTTGGTCCTTTTTCGGCTCTTTTCTTCTGAATTCCATCTTTTCCATAGAAACACCTACATAGCATGAATTTAACAAGATTAAGTCATAATTCAACTACTTTGTCCATGTTTAAGTCATGTTTGTGAGCTAAATAAGTGTGTAAAAACGCACTTATCAAATCCCCCAAACTTTAACTATTGTTTGTCCTCAAACAATGTAGTGACTTAATGCTAAACAAACATGGCTTAATAGCTTGTCATGTCTCAGGATTGGACTTAGTAATAATAATAGAAACAATATCAAGAGTGTGAGAATTGAATCAACCTTTACTCATCAAATGCAATACTCAACGTGTGTGTGTGAACTCAGGCCAACATATCAAGCTTATGATTAGTTTATCCGAGACCCATAGTGTTCAAATTTATCCTTACGTCACTCGAGAGATACACAATCCCCAAATGTATTCTTTTCACACAATTTCTCCGGGGTGTATTCTAAGGTTAGGAGTTTAAACAATTCTAATCCTTACCCTCTCTTAGTTTGGATAGATTTTACCATTACAAGTTCACATATCAACAAGTAGAGACTCTCCTTAATTTTTATTGCTTCAACCTTTAGGATTAAACTAAGCTACTTGCTTCGCATTGAGGTTATAGTTCTATCAACCAAATGTCCAACGAGGGCTTTTAATTTTTTATTTATTTTTTTATTGTGTCATCTTTTCATTTTTTTTTTTTTTTTTTTTGTGTATGTGTCATCTTCTCATTTGCTTTTTATATAACCCATGTAACGAGCTTTAGGCCGATGACTCCTTAACCAGTTGGCTTTAGGGCATCAGGTTTTAAACCCTTACAGACTTACTTGCTCGAGTTATAAAGGCTCGACAAGATGACTTTTTATCAACTCTCCTTTTTTCTTGCTTTCTATATGACCCATGTAACGAGCTTTAGGCCGATGACTCCCAAACCAGTTGGCTTTAGGGCATCAGGTTTTAAACCCTTACAGACTTACTTGCTCGAGTCATAAAGACTTTTTGAGAGAAGTGATAATTTTCCAGTTTTTACTTTATGCCCCTTCTTTGTTTTTCTAGACATTTGACTTCTAAAACCATCTTCAATTAAAGCTTTCACCTATTTCTCACCTTTTGGGTTTAAACAATCCACACATTATAATTTCATGTACGGAGCCCCCACTCATCTCCATGTTTTCCTACAATGGCTCGATCATCTCCAAACTATCTTAAAGTGATATTACGGGTTAATGTTATAGAGGGTTATTCTAGGTTTCTCCTAATTTATTCTAAAATTCCAATCAATAAGTATTAGCAAATTACATTCTGCACTAAATCCATAGTTTCTAGCTTATACATGTCCAATAATCACATCATAGCCGGCAAGGCTACCAAACCCACACAAGCATGCAAACGTTCTTAAAGATTCACTCATCAAGCATGCATCATGCAGAAACTTGTCACACTTAACGATGAATTGTGAATATGCAAAATAATTACATGCCGAATATTTGTTTGAAATTATGCTACCATCTCCCAAACTTATACAATACATTGTCCTCAATGTAAAATGTAAAGTTAAAATGGCAGAATTTAAAACATGGACACAAGTTGGCAATAAAAGATTAACAAAACTCCCCTGATCAATGTGGTGGTTGTGGTGTGAAGCTGGGACCTGTAGCATCATCTTGGCTATTCACTGCATTACCAAAGGTGGAGGACCATGGTCGATTCAGGGTATTCTTGGACAGATCAGAGACCTCATCTACTTTGATAGAGACACGGTTTCACACATCTACAGAGAAGGCAACCAGGTTGCTGATTCTCTTGCTACAGAAGGCTGGAATCATCGGCGCTATCTAGAGTATGGACCACTAGAACTTCCTCGACATATTAGGGCGATAGTGCGGATCGACAGACATGGATTGCCCAGTTTCAGAGGTTCGTAATTTAGGCTATTCTTTATTGTATAGGGAAGTAGTACTTCCTCATTTATTGCTTTCATTTATTATATTCATTTGTTGCATCACTGCTTTTTGGAGGTCAGGTTCATGCCCCCCTCCTTCCGTGTATTCTTGATTTTTATGAAATAAATATGGTTGGGGAACCCTTAACCCCCATCGACCTTCCTTGGTGGACCCTAAAAAGTCACTAAGGATGTGTGGATGTCTTTACCAAAAAAAAAAAAAAATAAAATAAAATAAAAACCTGTAGCATCATCTTTAGGAGGAGGTGGGAAACGAGATAAGACTTGTCTCAGCAACTCGAATTGCTGTGCTTGCTCGGCCTAAATGGCTTGAAGAGTACTTTCTATATTTCCCAAGCGATCCCAAGTCTCGTTCACACGCCACTGTATGCCATCCATTCTCCCAGCATACATGTTCAACCTACCGTTCATAGTCTCCACTTCCCTTCTCGCAGTTGTGGCTTCATTCAAAGCACCTCTTGTGTAGTCTCGGGAGGAGTAGAGGTCTCTCTGCACTTTTTCAACAGTGGTGGTCATTGTCTCGAACCTCTACTGGAGGTTTTGGATGTCTCTGCTAGTTCCAGTGGCTGTGGCAAATATCTGTCGAAGTAGCTGCGAGTCCATCTCAACTGGTTATGGCGGGGCTTGTGGTAAGTGTAAATATTTAGCAGCTTATCTTTCTTCCTGCGCATTTTGTCTTTGCTGCTCAAGTCTTTCTTGTTCTCTCTTCCTTACCCTAGCTCATTCCTGAGCTTCAAATATAGTGAGCTTTATCAATGGGCTTGATTTCTCAGGCATCTCCCCTGCCTCAACTGTAACACCGACAGCAAGACATATCCCGCTAATCAGACTAGGGAAAATTATCGAAGATCGCTTATCTCCCTAGGTTCCCAAATTGTGTATCTGGTCAAAAATAAGAGTAGCCAAATCAACTTTGCATCCCCGGACTAAATGATATATGAACCCAGCAGTTTGATCCGTGAAAGTTGTCCGATGCGATGTGGGTTCGATGTTATGGCACATGAAGACCTAAAGGATGGCTATGGAGGGAGTAAGCTCAATTTGATGCACTCTGCAGTGGGTAGGGGGCAAGCATTCTCTCTTCCCAAGAGAACCTCCGCCACTTCATTCCAGTTGAATTGAGCGGGAATCAGGACCACATTGTCCAAATTAAGATTGGAGAAGTCATGAATGACGGCTGGGGAGAACACTATCCACTTACCTCGCACCCATGTCTGGTGTAAGTATTTAGAACCCGGAGTCTCAATTTCACTATTGAAGTTTGCATAAAATTCTCGGACTAAACTTTCATAAACAGGGTGTGGCTTTTCTACAATCTTCTCCCATCCACAAATTTGTATTAGATTTGGTAACTCAAAACCACGAAAATCCTCTAACCGGACCTGTCTCTCTGGTATCATGCCCCAATGGCGTATTATGTTCTCATATCGAGATAACGTTTCGGCATCATAGAATCTTCACACACCTCCTACTAGCTCTCTGGTGCGGGTTGTGCCAGAGGAGGAACCAACCTTTTCTTTGCCTTTTGATGTTCTCTACGACGGCATCCTGCACAAATAAGGAACGAAGTGTATCAAGTTCGTGAAATAAGGAAACAATGAAGAATATCAATGTCAAGCACAAATCTCCCAAACTTTCTTCAAAATATGTGCAATATTCAACGCATGGAAGTCAATGTAATATCAATATTGCATTAATGAGAAAAACTCAAAATTATGACTCTAACATGCATTTTTTGAAAATTCGACCCATGATCAAGTGACCAACTTCAGCCCCGAGCATCATTGAGAAATATTAAAATTTCCCCGGACAAGGTCTGGGCATATGAAAGTACTCATTGTGGTCTAGCATTTATCCAAATTTCACTACAATCGGAGGTCATTTGGTTAGGAAAATGCATGGACGAAGTTAGTGACGTGAGTTGACATGGCTTAGCAATTTATGTGGTTATGTGCACATATATGTGAGGTTAACTTTTTTCAATGAAATTCCATGAGATTTTTCATCTAGTATGCCTCACATTAACAATGTAAATCATCACACAAATGAAAAGTTCAAAATTTAGAATCATATGTCTCATTGACATTTAATCGAACACATTGTGTGCAGTTGAAATTTCCTTCACTTTGCTTTTGATTTACACTTAGGGCTAGTCCACAATTCACAATGCAATCACAATGTAAAACTTACCCAATTCGAAAATGTAAAGAAATCAAAGAAGAATTTTAAACTTTGCATAGAAATTCAATTTCTTACCTTTTGATGTTTGTGAAAGGAGAGTGAAAGTTTTGCTCCAAAAGTCTTGATAATGTATGCCAATGTTTGGATTAATTGGGGTTAGGGTGTAGATGTGCAAGTGTGGTGGTGATTGATGTTGTGAGCGAAAGTGGATTTGGGAGGGTAAAATCGAGTGGGAGTAAAATGGGGGGAAATGGTTTGGTTTAGCAAGTGACGGGTTTAAAACCTGTCACTTTTGCTCCATGCGGCCGCATGGTGTAATATTGTTTGGTTCCTTTGGTTTTGGTAAGGGTCCATGCGAGTCCATGCAGCCGCATGGACCAACCAAATTTTTTTTTAAAGAAAAACTTATAATTATAATCCCAAAATTGACTCGACTCTACATATTCGAATTTTTTTTTTTAAATAAACATCTTAAAAAATAAAATTAACGACTTTGAACCCCGAAATTCTTAACTCCACACTCAAACACCCAAAACATTATCTTTGACCTCGACTCATGCAACTATAAACGTGTAGTGCCTAGACTATTATGCGTGAATGATCGATGACCTAATAAAACATATGAAATGTAAACAAATTCCAAAATAAATGCAATAAAATAAATTGAAGGATACAGTGAGTTGCCTCCCACCCAGCGCTAGTTTATAGTCGATAGCTCGACTTTCCTGCATCTTCTTCATGTTAGGTTGTTGAGTTGCACAGTGGACTTCTGCTTAGGGAAATTACAGCCCCAATAGTGTTTCAGTCTTTGCCCATTGACGATGAAAGTGCCTTTGGTTTCCTGACTCACTTCAATAGCCCCATATTGCATCACCTTAGTTATGGTATAGGGACCCGACCACCTTGTTCTTAGCTTTCCTGGGAAGAGTTTGAGTCTAGAATTGTACAATAACACTTTTGGCCAACTTCAAACTCTCGCCTCTGAATGTTTAAATCATGCTATCTTTTGGTGTGCTCCTTGATCAACTTTGAGTTCTCATAAGCTTCCAATCTTATCTCATCCAATTCATTAAGTGGCAGCAGTCGTTTTTCACCAGCAGCCTTGAGATCCATATTCAACTATTTCATAGCCCAATATGCTCGATGCTCTAACTCCAATGGTAGATGACACACTTTCCCAAAAACCAGGCGGTATGGAGACATTCCTATTGGTGTCTTAAATGCTGTTCTGTAAGCCCACAGTGCATCGTCAAGCTTCTTAGACCAATCTTTTCGGGATGAGTTCACTGTAACTTCCAATATTCTCTTTAACTGCCTGTTCAAAACTTCAACTTGTCCATTGGTTTGTGGATGATATGGAGTTGCTACTTTATGTTTCACCCCATATTTGTTCAACAGCTGCTCTAATTGGCGATTTATGAAGTGTTTGCCTCCATCACTTATTATTGCCCTTGGTGTACCATATCTTGTAAATATGTACTTCTTCAAGAACTCTATCACCACTTTCGCATCGTTAGTAGGCAATGCAACAGCTTCCACCCACTTAGAGACATAGTCAATGGCCACCAAGATATATTGATTTGAGTATGATGGGGGAAAAGGTCCCATGAAATCTATTCCCCATACATCAAATATTTCAACCTCCAAGATGTAATTTAGTGGCATCTCATTTCTTCTTGAGATATTTCCAGTTCGTTGACATTTATCGCATCTCTTCACATACTCAAATGTGTCTCTGAATAAAGTAGGCCAATAGAAACCCGACTGTAGTATCTTTGCAGAGTCTTTGAAGCTCCAAAATGCCCAGCGTATGCAGAAGAGTGACAATGTTCTAGAATCTCAGGTACTTCATCTTCAGGAATACATCTTCTAATTATCTTATCTGCGCCTCTTCTGTAGAGAATGGGATCCTCCCAAAAGTAATACTTCAGCTCTGCGAAGAACTTCTTTCTTTGATGGCTAGAATAGTCTGGTGGCGGGATGGACTTAGCAAGGTAGTTAACGATATCAGCGTACCATGGGACTATTTCTACTCCAAAAATTTGCTCATCTGGAAAGATTTCATTGATGTCCACTGACATCTCAGGTTCATCCCGTTCCAATCTTGATAGGTGGTCGGCTACCACATTTTCACTGCCCTTCTTATCCTTGATCTCAATATTGAACTCTTGCAACAACAATATCCAACGGATCAATATCGGCTTAGCATCCTTCTTTGTCATAAGATACTTCAGAGCGGCATGATCTGTGTAGACGATAACCTTAGACCCAACAAGATACGATCTGAACTTGTCGAATGCATAAACCAAAGCTAGCAATTCCTTCTCGATCGTAGCATAGTTGATTTGGGCGTCATTCAAAGTTCTACTTGCATAGTATATCACATGAAAGATTTTATTCTTTCTTTATCCCAATACCGCACCAACTGCATGATCACTCGCATCGCACATTAGCTCAAAGGGCAAATCCCAATCAGGTGACACAATCACAGGCGCTGTTGTGAGTTTTTCCTTCAGAGTATTGAAAGCTATCAAACATTTCTCATCAAACTCAAAAGTTACCTCTTTCATTAGCAAGTTGCACAGAGGCTTGGTGATTTTGAAGAAGTCCTTTATAAACCTCCTGTAAAACCCTGCATGACCAAGGAAACTTCGAACTCCTTTTACTGATGTAGGTGGTGGTAGTTTCTCAATAACCTGAATTTTTGCCTTATCCACCTCTATCCCCTTTGCTGATACTCTATGTCCCAAGACTATTCCCTCTTGAATCATGAAATGACATTTCTCCCAGTTCAATACTAAGTTCGTTTCTCTGCATCTTTGCAAAACCAAATTTAAGTGATCCAAGCACTCATCAAATGAGGTTCCAAAGACCGAGAAGTCATCCATAAAGATTTCAATGAATTTCTCTACCATATCTGAGAAAATTGCCATCATGCATCGCTGAAATGTGGCAGGAGCGTTGCAAAGTCCAAATGGCATTCTTCGGTATGCAAAGGTACCATAGAGGCATGTGAAGGTGGTCTTCTCTTGATCATCTGGTGCCACTGGTATCTGATTATAACCCGAATACCCATCTAGAAAGCAGTAGTGGGAATGGCCTGCCAATCTCTCCAACATCTTATCTATAAACGGAAGAGGGAAATGATCTTTCCTTGTAGCGGTATTTAGTTTGCGGTAATCAATGCAAACTCTCCACCCTGTTACCGTCCTTGTTGGAATCAACTCATTCTTTTCATTCTGAACTACTGTAATTCCTCCTTTCTTGGGCACAACTTGCACTGGACTGGTCCATTTACTATTTGATATCGGGTAGATTATTCCAGCATCCAGAAGTTTGATCACCTCAGCTCTTACTACCTCCTTCATGTTTGGGTTTAGCCTTCTTTGACTTTCAACTGTTGGTCAAAAATTCTCCTCCATGAGAATTTTATGCATACATAAGGAAGGGCTGATCCCTTTGATATCAGCTATGGTCTACCCAATTGCTTGCTTGTTATCTCGAAGCACCCTAAGCAGTTTTTCCTCCTCCACTTCACTAACCATGTTTGAAATTATCACTGGAAGTGTTTTGGACTCCCCCAAATATGCATATCTTAAGTGTGGGGGCAGTTGCTTAAGTTCCAACTTTGGTGGCTTCAGAATATATGGCTGTGATTTCTCTGGCCCTATCCCGAGCTCCTCAAAGTATCGTTTCCGCGTGTAAGGTGGGTTGGACTCCAAAAGTCTTGCACACATTTCTATGTCTTCAAAATTAGAATTCGTGGATTTAGAATATGCAATGCAGGCTTCCAATGCATATGATGGATTCTGCAGTGTAAATGACTCTTCAATCATTTTATCGATCATGTCAACCCTGAAACATCTGTCAGTCTCTATTGGCAATTTCATGGCCTTGAAGACATTGAATGAAACCTATTCTTCTCCCAATCTCAGTATCAACTGCCCATTCTGAACGTCGATCAAAGCTCTGCCTGTGGCTAAGAATGGCCTGCCCAGTATTAAAGGAACATCTTTATCTTCTTCCATATCCAGAATTAGAAAGTCTGCTGGGAATATGAACTTCTCCACTTTAACTAACACGTCTTGAATTATTCCTCGTGGATGTGTTAATGATCTGTCAGCCAGCTGTAAGGTCACTGTGGTAGCTTTAGCTTCTCCCAATCCTAATTTCCTGAAAACAGACAATGGCATTAAGTTAATACTTGCACCAAGATCACATAAAGCTTTATCAAAATAAAATTCACCAATGGTACAAGGGACAGTGAAACTCCCTGGATCTTTCAATTTTGGTGGGAGCTTTCTCTGAATCCTGGCACTGCACTCCTCTGTTAGCATAACTGTCTCATGATCTCCTAGCTTCCTTTTGTTTGACAGGATGTCTTTCAGGAATTTTGCATAGCTAGGCATCTGAACCAGTACTTCAGCAAATGGGATGTTGATATGGAGCTTCTTGAAGACCTCGAGAAATTTCTTGTATTGCTGTTCCATCTTTTGCTTCTTCAGCCTCTGTGGGAATGGTATGGGTGGCTCATAGGGGTTCACAGCTACAGTTTCTTTATCCCTTGAGTTTCCTTTATTTGCTCTCAGTGTTGGCTCTTCTGTCTATTCTTCTTGCTCCAAATTCTCTTCTACTTCAGGAGACACCTCTTCTCCATTTGCCACGGGATTATTCACTTGTCTCTCAGGCAATTCCACCCTACTTCTCGTTGTTATAGCCTTTGCATGCTCTTTCGGATTGACTTCTGTGTTACTTGGCAGGCTGCCTGGTGCTATACCTGTTAATGCAACTGCCATCTGTCCCATCTGAGTTTCCAAATTCTTAATGGCTGCATTCTGGTCCTGAAGAGTAGCTTCTGTCTTCTTCATGAATTGGTTGTTCGCCTCCATATATTAGTTGGTCTGTTCCATGAATTTGCCAAACATTTCTTCCAACTGAGGCTTCTTCTCTTGCTGTTGGTATTGCCCTTGTGGCCTATTCTGATTTTGGTTGCTCCAAGAAAAGTTGGGGTGCTTTTTCCAGCTTGGGTTGAAGGTCTCTCCATACACATTATTCTGCTGGCGTTGTCTACATTGAGCAAAATCTGTTTGCTCTTTTCCTTGTGTCAAAATTGGGATTCTGCTGTCACATGCTCAGCTCCACATTCCTCACAATTTGCCTTCTTTGTCTGCGCTGCATTAGCTGACTGGGTAATATTTTCCACCTTGTGAAATAAAGAGTCAATCTTGGCAGATAACGCTGAATACACATCCACTTCGTAAACTCCTGGTGTCTTCTTTGGTACTGCTCGTTCCATGGTCCACATTGCTGAGGTTGTAGCCATTATCTCATATAACTTCAATGCTTCATCAATTGTTTTTGTGAACAATGACCCATTAGCTGAAGAGTCGACCATGCTCTTAAAAGCTGGAAGTAGCCCTACATAGAAATGTTGGACCTGAAGTCCCTTGCTAATCTCGTGGTGCGGACACTTCCTTAGTAGATTTTTGAATCTGTCCTAAGCCTCATCAAAATTCTCAGATTCACCTTGCCTGAAGATAGATATGTCATGCTTTAGCTTTGCAATCTTGGCCGGTGGAAAGAACTTAGTACAGAACTTCTGAGCTAGGTCATTCCAGGTAGTAATGCTGGCTATTGGCTAAGAATCGAGCCATTCAATCGCCTTGTCCCGCAAAGTATGTAGAAACAGTCTTAATCTTATGGCGTCGTCAGAGATTCCTTGATATCTGAAGTGTTGGCACATCTCTAAGAAGCGCGAGACATGCGTGTGCGGGTTCTCTTCAACTCTTCCATAAAACTAATGTTCGTTCTGGAACAGTTGTATCACATTTGTCTTCAACTGAAAATTTGGCTGCCCGAACGGTGGATACACAATGCTGGACTGGCTTTGAATGATTTGAGGGGTCATGAACTCTCCAACGAGCATGTTTCCTTCGTCTTCTTCCCCTCTTCCATTGGCTTGTACAACAGGATTGTGTTGTACGTTCTCGCTGCTCTGTTTTCTCTTTGCCTTCTTCTGAAGCTTCGTTCGATCTCTGGGTCGGCTGGGAATAAATCTCCTTCAGCAGATCTTGGCATGCACTTCTGCAATAGAATTCAATTTAAAGACTTAAGTAACTAAAATATGCACTTATGTAATAAAACTAAATAACAATAAAATAAAATGAACTAAAATAAATTAAAAATAAAAAGTTAGAATTAGTGCTAAATTGAATAAAATTAAATGAATACTCAATCCCCGGTAACGGAGCCAAAAACTTGTTCACGAAATAATTCTTTCGATTTAAAATTACCGCAAGTGTACGGTTCGTAACAAGTAATAAAGTGGATTTTTAAAAGTCCGAATATCGTCCCTCAGAGATTGAGTAGAAAACAAAACCGTATGAATAGAAAACAAAACGAAATTAATGAATAGAAAGAAGAACACCCGTATGAAAGTTCTTGAAATCTGAAATCTTGAACAAAACCTTGAAAACCCCTTTGAATCCTTGTGAAATCGGCTTCAAGTTCGTGTTCCTTGCCTCCAAAAATTTTATTCTTCTTCTCCCTCGACGTTCTGCCCTATTTCTGGTGAATTTTGGCTTTTATATCATGTCCCCACGGACTCCTAAATGGCCGCCCATGTGGTTTCTTTCCCTCCTCACGAGGACTCAGACAGGGTGATCCTATCTCCCCATCCTTGTTCATCATTGCAGCAGACTACTTCTCACGCTTGCTCAGTCAGAGGTTTCAACAGTATCCCAGTATGTGTTATCGACATGGAGGTAGTGCTCTTGTCTGACATCTCTCATTTGCTGATGATATGATCATCTTTGCCAACGGTCAGAAACAGTCTATCAGGAGGGTCTTAGACTGCTTGGAGCACTATGAAGGAGTTTCTGGCCAATTGGTGAATTGAGACAAGAGCGGTATTATACTATCCAAACGGGCATCCACTAGTCAGATCAGATGACTAGAGATTTTGACTGGCTTCAGACATCAGCAACAGCCTTTCACTTACTTGGGTGTCCCCTTATTCAAGGGGACTAAGAGGAGCTTCCTTTATGATGACCTTATCCAGAAGATAAGGAATAGGATATCAGGTTGGGCCTCACGATTACTATCGCCTGGGGGTCGTATTACATTACTGAGGTCAGTACTTTCTTCCATACCTTTACATCTTCTTCAGATTATGCAGCCGCCCAAGGCAGTGCTGAAGAAACTTGAGAGCATCTTTGCCCGATTTCTATGGGATTCTAAGGATCAAGCACGACATCTACATTGGAGGAGTTGGAAGGCGATTTGCCTTCCTACTGATGAGGGAGGCCTCGGCTTTAGGAGATTACAGGATGTGGTGGACACCTTCTCCATGAAGCTCTGGTGGCTGTTTCGATCTCAAAGGTCACTTTGGGCTCAGTTTTTACTGGGCAAGTATTGTAAGGGGACGGATCCTTTACTTGCAGCAGTTCCCAGTTCAGCTTCCTCTACCTGGAAGAGGCTAAAATCAGTTGGCCCACGGACAGATGCACACATTGCTTGGCACCTTGGAATCGGTCAGATTTTCTTCTGGCATGATTGTTGGATGGGCGAGTCCACGTTGGCATCCCTATTCCCCCACAGACAGCACACATCTGCGAGGGTACAGGATTTTTTTGACGACACTGGGTGGGATTTTAGACGGTTATTACAGGCACTTCCTTCTCACATGGCAGAACAGGTAGGGTCGATACCCTTATGTGCAGATGCCACGGACCGAATTGTTTGGAAAATTATTTCGGATGGTGACTTTACCACCAAATCAGCATGGCAACTAGTCCGTTCGATTTGCCAGCCTCAGGACTCATATCGACTGCTGTGGGCTCTATCTTGCCAGCCACTATTTCATTCTTCTGCTGGAGACTGTGGCAGGATCTCATTCCAGTAGATGTTGTTATTCAGAGGAGAATTGGATGTCAGTTGGCTTCTCGTTGTCAGTGTTGTTCCGAGATTGAGACCATCAATCATATTTTCACGAGCAGCAGCATCTCCAACCAGGTATGGCAGCACTTTGGAGACATCTTTCAAATATCTATGACTTCAGGGGAGGGGGTCAGACAGAGGTTCCAGAGATGGCGGTATTCTGGACAGCACGTTTACCGTCGACACATTCGTATTATCATTCCTCTACTGATATTTTGGTTTCTATGGACTGAGAGGAATGATGCGAAGCATAGAGGTATTCGTATGGTGGCCAGACGTATTATTTGGAGGGTCTACCGCATGATCTCCTTTCTTCATATGGGAGGACTATTCCGAGTTGAGCATTGGCGAGGAGATGTGACACTTGCACCCTTTTTTGGCATTTCTTTGACCCGTCCTCTCCCACCACCACCTATTATGGTTGTTTGGTGCACTCCACTAGTTGGATCCTACAAGATCAACACTGATGGATGCGTCAAAGATGGATTTGCAAGCGGTGGAGGCATCATTAGGGACCACGCAGGATACTGTATCAGGGCATTCTCAGCATCGTATGGCCCATGTTTCATTTTAGAGGCTGAGCTCAGAGCCATACTAGATGGGCTTCTATTGGCCAAAGGACTTGGGATTTCAGCTATCTGGCTTGAGGCAGATTCGACATTGGCTATTCACTGCATCACCAAAGGTGGAGGTCCATGGTCGATTCAGGGTATTCTTAGACTGATCAGAGACCTCATCTACTTCGATAGAGACACAGTTTCACATATCTACAGAGAAGGCAACCAGGTTGCTGATTCTCTTGCTACAGAAGGCTGGGATCATCGGCGCTATCTAGAATATGGACCACTAGAACTGCCTCGACATATTAGGGCGCTAGTGCAGATCGACAGACATGGATTGCCTAGTTTCAGAGGTTCGTAATTTAGGCTATGATTATTAAACTATTTTTATTGTATAGGGAAGTAGTACTTCCTCATTTATTGCTTTCATTTTATTATATTCAGTTGTTGCATCGCTGCTTTTTGGAGGTCAGGTTCATGCCCCCCTCCTTCCATGTATTCTTGATTTTTATGAAATAAATATGGTTGGGGAACCCTTAACCCCCATCGACCTTCCTTGGTGGACCCTAAAAAGTCACTAAGGATGTGTGGATGTCTTTACCAAAAAAAAAAAAAGGACGTTCTGCCCTTTTTCTGATGAATTTTGGCTTTTATATCATGTCCCCACGGAGCCCCGAAAGAGTTTCAATTAAAAATGAGAAGTCAATTTTTTTTTTCTAAAATAAGGCCATGCGGCCACATGGTTCAATTTTTAAGCTCAATTGAAACCCTACTAGACCCTGTGCGGCCGCAAGGAATTATAACCATGCGGCCGCATGGTTATAAAAATTTTCCTTCGGATAGCTTTAAATATTTTGGTCATTATAACTTTTTCTCCCAATCTCTGATTGAAGTGATTCAAAGTGATTTGGGAAGAAAACTCAAAGATACACACTTTTGATAGAAATAGACTTCCTCAAATTCTGATGTTTACTATGCCAAAAATGGATCTCAAGTAGAGACTCAAAATCACGAGCATAACTTTTTCGCCTGAAATTTGATACTTGATAATACTTTGGCCATATTTCACCTTTTGACTCCCTTCCTCATCCGATTGAACTTTAACACTCTTGAATCTTCATTCCATTTCCCATCTCATCTATGGATTATTTACAACTTGGTCCTCGAACTAAAGTGTACACCATAGTGTACAAGTAGCAAGGTCCTTACCGATTGAACTTTGCTATTTGTACGCTGATTTTTGACACATTGTTTGACTCTTGCATTGTTGTCAACTGACAATTGTATAGGAAAACTGTTTGAAATTTGAACTATCCAACAGGGCAACTTCACTTGGCAAAGTGTAAACTAAAGTGTCCTCCATAGTGTACATATAGCAAGGTTCTTACCGATTGAACTTTGCTATTTCTACACTGATTTTTGACACGCTGTTTGGCACTTGCATTGTTGTCAAGTGTCAATTGGATAGAAAAACTGGTTGAAATTTAAACTGTCCTACAGGATAATGTCACGTGAAAAAGTGTAAACTAAAGTGTACACCATAGTGTACATGTAGCAAGGTCCCTACAAATTGAACTTTTCAATTTGTACACTGATTTACGACACATTGTTTAGCTCTTGCATTGTTGTCTTGTGCCAATTGGATATGGAAATTTTTTGAAATTTAAACGGTCCAACAGGGCAATGTCACGTGGCAAAGTATAAACTAAAGTGTAAACCATAGTGTTCATGTAGCAAGGTTCTTATCGATTGAACTTTGCTATTTGCACACTGATTTTTGACACGTTGTTTGACACTTTCACTGTCGTCAAGTGTTAACTGGATGGAAAAACTGTTTGAAATTTAAACTATCCAATAGAGTACTGTCACGTCGCAAACTGTAAACTAAAGTGTACACCATAGTGTACAAGTAGCATGGTCCTTACTGATTGAACTTTGCTATTTGTACGCTGATTTTCGACACGTTTTTTGACTCTTGTATTGTTGTCAATTGTCAATTGGATGGGAAAACTGTTTAAAATTTAAATTGTCCAATAGGGTAACTTCACGTGGCAGAGTGTAAACTAAAGTGTACTCCATAGTGTACATATAGCAATGTTCTTACCGATTGAACTTTGCTGTTTGTACACAGATTTTTGACATGTTGTTTGGCACTTGCATTGTTGTCAAGTGTCAATTGGATGGAAAAACTGTTTGAAATTTAAACTATCCTACAGGATAATGTCACGTGGAAAAGTGTAAACTAAAGTGTACACCATAGTGTACATGTAGCAAGGTCCCTACAGATTGAACTTTTCAATTTGTACACAGATTTACGACACATTGTTTAGCTCTTGCGTTGTTGTCATGTGTCAATCAGATGGGGAAATTGTTTGAAATTTAAACGGTCCAACAGAGCAATTTCACATGGCAAAGTGTAAACTAAAGTGTGGACCATAGTGTACATGTAGCAAGGTTCTTACCGATTAAACTTTGCTATTTGTACACTAATTTTTGACACGTTGTTTGGCACTTGCATTATTGTCAAGTGTCAATTGGATGGAAAAACTGTTTGAAATTTAAACCGTCCTACAGGGTAATGTCACGTGGAAAAGTGTAAACTAAAGTGTATACCATAGTGTACATGTAGCAAGGTCCCTACAGATTGAACTTTTCAATTTGTACACTGATTTACGACACATTGTTTAGCTCTTGCATTGTTGTCATGTGTCAATTGGATGGGGAAATTGTTTGAAATTTAAACGGTCCAACAGGGCAATGTCACGTGGCAAAGTGTAAACTAAAGTGTACATGTAGCAAGGTTCTTATCGATTGAACTTTGCTATTTATACACTGGTTTTTGACATGTTGTTTGGCACTTGCATTTTTGTCAAGTGTCAATTGGATGGGAAAACTGCTTGAAATTTAAGCTGTCCTATAGGTTAATGTCACGTGGTAAAGTGTAAACTAAAGTGTACACCATAGTGTACACCATAGTGCAGCAAAGTCCTTATCGATTGAACTTTGCAATTTGTATGCTGATTTTTGACACATTTTTGGAAACTTGCATTGTTGTCAAGTGTCAATTGGATGGAAAAATTGCTGAAAATTTAAACTGTCCAACAGGGTAATGTCACGTGATAAAGTGTAACCTATAGTGTACATGTAGCAAGGTTCATACCAATTGAACTTTGCGATTTGTACACTGATTTTTGACACGTTGTTTGACACTTGCAATGTTGTCAAGTGTCAATTGGATGGGAAAAGTATTTGAAATTTAAACTATCCTACAAGGTAATGTCACGTGACAAAGTGTACATCATAGTGTACATGTACCAAGGTTCTTACCGATTGAACTTAGCTATTTGTAAACTGATTTTTGACACGTTGTTTGACTGATGCAATGTTGTCAAGTGTCAATTAGATGGGTAAACTGTTTGAAATTTAAATTGTCCAGCAGGGTTATGTCACGAGGCAAAGTGTAAATTAAAGTGTGTACACCATAGTGTACATGTGGCAAGGTTCTTACCGATTGAAAGGTTCTTACCAATTGAACTTTTCAATTTGTACACTAGTTTTTGACACGTTGTTTGACACTTGCATTGTTGTCAGGTGTCAATTGGATGGAAAAATCGTTTGACATTTAAACTGTCCAATCGGGTAATGTCACGTGGAAAACTTTAAACTGAAGTGTACACCATAGTGTACATGTAGCAAGGTTCTTAATGATTGAACTTAGCTATTTGTAAACTGATTTTTGACACATTATTTAACGGGTGCGATGTTGTCAAGTATCAGTTGGATGGGTAAACTGTTTGAAATTTAAACTGTCCAGTAGAGTTATGTCACGAGGCAAAGTGTAAACAAAAGTATACACCATAGTGTACATGTAGCAAGGTTCTTTCCGATTGAACTTTGCTATTTGTACTCTGATTTTTGACACATTGTTTGACACTTGCATTGTTGTTAAGTGTTAATTGGATAGGAAAACTGTTTGAAATTTAAACTATCCTACAGGATAATATCACGTGGCAAAGTGTGAACTACTTTGCCACTAAAGTCTACACCATAGTGCACATGTAGCATGGTCCTTATAGATTGAACTTTACAATTTGTACACTGATTTGCAACACATTGTTTGGCTCTTGCATTGTTGTCACGTGTCAATTATATGGGGAAATTGTTTGAAATTTAAACGGTCCAATAGGGCAATGTCACGTGGCAAAGTGTAAACTAAAGTGTACACTATAGCGTACATGTAGCAAGGTTCTTACCGATTGAACTTTGCTATTTGTACACTGATTTTTAACACGTTTGACACTTGCATTGTTCTCAAGTGTTAATTGGATGGAAAACTATTTGAAATTTAAACTATCCAACAGGGTACTGCCACTTAGCGAAGTGTAAACTAAAGTGTACACCATAGTGTACATGTAGCAAGGTCCTTACTGATTGAACTTTGCTATTTGTACACTGATTTTCAACACGTTGTTTGGCTCTTGCATTGTTGTCAAGTGTCAATTGGATGGAAAAAAATTTTGAGAATTAAACGGTCCAACAAGGCAATGTCACGTGGCAAAGTGTAAACTAAAGTGTATATTATAGTCCACATCTAGCAAGGTTCTTACCGATTGAACTTTGCTATTTGTACACTGATTTTCGATATGTTGTTTGACACTTGCATTGTTGTCAAGTGTCAATTGGATGGAAAAATTGTTTGAAATCTAAACTGTCCTACAGGATAATGTCACGTAGCAAAGTGTGAACCAAAGTGTACACCATAGTGTACTTGTAGCAAGGTCCTTACCGATTGAACTTTACAATTTGTACACTGATTTATGACACATTGTTTGACTCTTGCATTGTCGTCATGTGTCAATTGGATCGGAAAATTGTTTCAAATTCAAACGGTCCAACAGGGCAATGTCACGTGGTAAAGTGTACACCATAGTGTACAAATAGCAAGGTTCTTACCGATTGAACTTTGCTATTTATACACTGATTTTTGACATGTTGTTTGGCACTTGCATTGTTGTCAAGTATCAATTGAATGGGAAAACTTCTTGAAATTTAAGCTGTCCTATAGGTTAATGTCAAGTGCCAAAATGTAAATTAAAGTGTACACCATAGTATACATGTAGCAAAGTACTTACAGATTGAACTTTACAATTTGTACACTGATTTTCGACACATTGTTCGACTCTTACATTGTTGTCAAGTGTCAATTGAATGCGAAAATTGTTTGCAATTTAAATGGTTCAACAGGGCAATGTCACGTTGCAAAGTGTAAACTAAATTGTATACCGTAGTGTACATGTAGCATGGTTCTTACCGATTGAACTTTACTATTTTTACACTGATTTTTGACACGTTTTTTGAAACTTACATTGTTGTCAAGTGTCAATTGAATGGAAAAACTGTTGGAAATTTAAACTGTCCAACAGGGTAATGTCACGTGATAAAGTATAGCCTAAAGTGTACATGTAGCAAGGTTTATACCGATTGAACTTTGCGATTTGTACAATAATTTTTGACACGTTGTTTAACACTTGCATTGTTGTCAAGTTTCAATTGGATGGGAAAAGTATTTGAAATTTAAACTATCCAACAGGGTAACGTCACGTGGCAAAGTGTAAACTAAAGTGTACATCACAGTGTACATGTACCAAGGTTCTTACCGATTGAACTAAGCTATTTGTGCACTGATTTTTGACACGTTGTTTGACAGGTACGATGTTATCACGTGTCAGTTGGATGGGTAAAGTGTTTGAAATTTAAACTGTCCAGCAGGGTAATGTCATGAGGCAAAGTGTAAACTGAAGTGTGTACACCATAGTGTACATGTGGCAATGTTCATACCGATTGAACTTTTCTATTTGTACACTAATTTTTTACACGTTGTTTGACACTCGCATTGTTGTCAAGTGTCAATTGGATGGGAAAACTGCTTGATATTTAAACTGTCCAATCGGGTAATGTCACGTGGGAAACTATAAACTGAAGTGTAAATCGTAGTGTACATGTAGCAAGGTTCTTAACGATTGAACTTTGCTATTTGTACACTTATTTTTGGCATGTTGTATGACAATTGCAATGTTGTCAAGTGTCAATTGGATGGGAAAATAGTTTGAAATTTAAACTGTCCAACAGGATAATATCACGTGGCAAAGTGTAAACTAAAGTGTACACCATAGTGTACATGTAACAAGGTTCATAATGATTGAACTTTGCTATTTATACACATTTTTTTTACATGTTGTTTGAGACTTGCATTGTTGTCAAGTGTCAATTGGAAGTAAAAACTATTTGAAATTTAAACTGTCCAACAGGGTCATATCACGTGGCAAAATGAAAACTAAAGTGTACACCTTAGTGTACATGTAGCAAGGTTCTTACCAATTGAACTTTGCTATTTGTACACTGCTACAACTTTAAGGTTGCAAACACAAGTGCAGGTTGTCGCAAGTAGTAAATCTAGGAAGTTCGAGGTCGAACCACAGGGAATTGGAAGGAAATAAACTATTCTATGAGTAATGAACGGTTGGTGGAAATACGATTGAGACGAACACTAGAGCGTCGGGGATCCACTTCGGATAAATGAGTAGAAATTGCCCTTGATCTTTAATTTAACTCATATGAAAATCAACTAAGGAGTGATCTCATATGGAAGATAAAACATTGATCACAAATATATTAAAATATAGATCTTGATAATTGTTTGAGAGAATATGTCAAAATAAGTTGTTGGAATGTAGAGATTATCTAAGCATTTATTGTGCCAAAATTGTCAACACGTGAAAAAGGACCAAGATGAAGGAAAATGAAAATTCAGGGACCAAGGTGCAAATACTCAAAAGTTGGACCAAAAGGCGAATCGAGAATACAAACAAGCTAAGTATCAACTCGGGATACTACAGGATGATCAAAAGAAGAAAAATGGCCAAAATGGGAAAGAAAATGAAAGTTCAGAGACCAAGTTGCAAATAATCCATAGACCAGACGGGTGATGGAATGAAGATTCAAGAGCGTTAGGAGTCAATCAGATGAGAAAAGAAGTCAAGTGCAGGTTGTCGCAAGTAGTAAATCTCGGAAGTCCGAGGTCGAACCACAGGGAATTGGAAGGAAATAAACTATTCTACATATTTATCTCCACTTGCTCCACCTGTTCTAATTTGGAAATACAAGTGAAATACATCAAATATATACTCTTTCAAATGTATAATACTCATGCCACCATGTATGTAAATACGTATTTCAATTAATTGCATTTTTAACCATGTATTTATGGAAATTGAATTTACGGCAAAAGAATTGAAATTAGAGACTAACATTAGTGTTTTTAAACAAAGTGAATGTAAAATGCCTTGTAAATGATATATCTTTGAAGCACTTTTAGACACTAATCACACTCCCCAACCAAGATATTGCTAGTCTCTAGCAATAAAAATTCAAAAATAGTTCCAATGAAATAGCTTGTCCCATTTGCCATAGGATTTGAAATTGCTTATCAAAATTCTTCTAAGGTTTGCTACCAAAATATAGTCTAACTTGTCCAATGCTTGACCAATGTGTGTATGTGCATAATCAATTCAATCACATACTTTTTAAATTGGACTCATCCTGACCCTCAATGGTCAATTATTTCTCTCTTCTCTCGTGGGATGCACACCCTCAAACTTGATTTTCTAACTATTTTTCCAAGGTGTGATTTATACTATTACTCACCCTCTCTAGTATGGTTAGATTTTACTAATTGTAGCTCAACACATCAATAAATGAGGATTCTCCTTAATTTTGACTGATTCAACCTCCAAGAATCAACTAAGCTACTAATCCCTTATTAAAGGTCTAATTCTCTAAAATAAGTGTTGGGACTTAATCAAGGCATGTAGTGCGTCTTCTGTTTCATGCACTTGCTTTTTTTTTTTTTTTCAAGTTTGTCGTGTGTATTCTGTTTCATGCACTAGCCTATCACTTTTTATGTTTATAATTTTCCTTATTAGGCTCTTTTAGGGTAGCTTCACAACATGGCAGCTTTTTCCCTTCTATGCAATGATTAGTGCAATGCCCCTCATTAAACACTTATTCTCGAAAATCGATCTTTAACTTAAGATTTTCACCTAATTATCATCTCATTGGTCTTAAGCAATCCACACAAAATTTAACACACATGTAATCCACATCTATCTCAATGTCTCCCCACAACAGCTCAACCACCCCAAACTATCCTATAATTGGTTTAGTTGAATTTTTTTTTTTTTTTGGTCATAATTAATTCTACATATTCTATCCATTGATCCAATCTAAATAATATGTGATTTTCATGATTATTGTGCTCAATGTAGATCAATCTAACATGAACAAGTTTAAACTAAATCAAAGTAGCATCCCCTAGTCATAATAATATAAAAACAATTTCAAATATTATCATCGGTCGGTAAGAACTTTTTTTTTTTTTTTTTGATTCCTTCCCCCAACCTAAATGAAACATTGTCCTCAATGAAAAGATTAAATGTGCAAAATATATGAAGGACAATAAGGAGCAAAATTTTGAACAAAGGGACGGGTTTTGAGTTTTACTTGGAAAGTCTGCATAAACTTGGCCTAAATGATCCTTCAATTTCATTAGTGAAAGAGAAAAAACAACAGTAAAAGAAACACACCTAAAAAAAAACACACAACATTATAAAACTGAAAATAAACATACAAAATAAAATAAAAAGAAAAGAATATCAATCTTTAGAATCATGTATAGCAACAGACTCTTCCAATTTAGAGAAATTCTTAAAAAATGGTTTCAAATCGAGCTTTGGTTCTTGAACACTTGAAATCATATGCGAATTTTTAGAATTATCGTTGAATTCAAATTCAAGCACATCATATGAAGATGTAGCGATAAATTGATCATCAACAAGTTGTTCAATAAGATCTACTTCATGCAAATCATCTTCATCTCCATGTTGCTTGCAAATGTTAAAAATATTCATTTTCACAGTCATATTTTCAAAAGAGAGTTTTAAAATACCATTTCTACAATTTATCAACGCATTTGAAGTAGCAAGAAAGGGACGTCCTAAAATGACAGGTATTTGTGCATTTGAATTTAAAACAGGATGTGTGTCCAAAACTATAAAATCAACAGGATAATAGAATTTATCAATTTGAACTAGAACATCCTCTACAACCCCTCTTGGAACTTTTACTGAACGATCAGCAAGTTGAAGTGTTGTTGTTGTTGGTTTAAGCTCTCCCAAACCAAGTTGCTCATACACAGAAAAAGGTAATAGATTAACACTAGCACCAAGATCAAGCAAAGCACGCTCTATCCTATTATTCCCAATCACACAAGAAATTGTTGGACAACCAGGATCTTTGAATTTAGGTGGAGTGTTTTGTTGAACGATCGAGCTCACATTCTCTGTTAAAAATACTTTCTGTTGAACATTAAGTTTCCTCTTAACAGTGCACAAGTCTTTTAAAAATTTTGCATATGAAGGTACTTGTTTGATTGCATCCAATAATGGTATGTTAATTTTGACTTGTTTAAAAAGTTCAAAAATTTCAGAATTGTGGTTGAGTTTTGAAATTGGTTGCAATCATTGAGGAAATGGAGCTGGAATGAGACATTTTTCAACAATAGGTTCAGAAATGATCTTTTCCTCACTTTTGGAAACATTATTTTCTTGCTTTGAAGTACCACCAGATTTTAGTTCTTTTGAATGGATGGTTTTGTCAATAATTTTTCCACTACGAAGAGTCGTGATGGAGTTGGCATTTTGTTGTTGACTTTCAGAAGAACTAGAAGCATTTACATTATATTGCTGAGAAGGATTTGGTTGAGGTTGAGCAGGAAATTTACCTTTCTCTTGAGAATGTAAAGAAGAGGTCAATGAAGAAAGTGTGTTCTTAATTTCATTGATGGCTTGTGAAGTTTGATTATTAATATTTGCTTGTCCGTGCATAAAAGACTGTAATCTTTCCTCAAGAGTCTTTGATTGTGGTGGTGGAAAAGAAGGAAATTTTGAAAGCCCTTGAGGTTGTGATAAATGAACACGATTATCATCTCTCCAACTAAAGTTGGGATGATTTCTCCATTGTTGATTATATGTTTCTGAGTATGGCGAAGAAAAAGGCTTTTTGAAAGTGTTCATAGCATTGGCTTGATCATGTAAAACTTCTTT
>NW_019235741.1:1096163-1121916 GCF_002742605.1 Olea europaea var. sylvestris
TTCTAAAGCTTCATCTGGATCTTTATCTAAAAATTCACCATTGCACATCGTTTCTACAAATTGTTTTGTTTCAGGAGTTAGGCCCTCATAAAAGAAACTTATAGTACGCCATTTTTCAAAACCATGATGTGGGCATGTATTTAACAAATCTTTAAATCTTTCTAAACATTGAAAGTACGCTTCATTGGTTTTTTGAGAAAAATTTTGGATTTGTCTTTTCAAAGCATTAGTTTTATGTGCTGGAAAGAATTTCTTCAAAAACTCACTTTGCATTTCTTGCCATGTGCCAATCGACCTAGGTTTTAAAGAGTTAAGCCAAGTTTTTGCTTTATCTTTTAGAGAAAAAGGAAACAATTTCAACTTAACAATTTCGTTGGGACAAGTTTGATCGTTAAATGTTGCACATACTTCCTCAAATTCTTTAAGATGCAAATATGGACTTTCGGATTCTAAGCCATGAAAATTAGGAAGTAATGGAATCATACCCGGCTTGAATCGAAAATTATTAGCATTAAGAGGAAAAATGAAACATGAAGGAGCAGAATTTCGAGGAGGTTGCAGGTAATCACGCATGGTTCGTACTTGTTGGTTTTCGTTTTCATCGTGTATGCTTTCATTGTCAGCCATGGTGGAAGATGTGAGCGAGTGTTGAGGTGATTCAAATAAATTACTAAAGAAAGTTTCACAATTATCTTTAACTAAACGATGAGAATTTAATTCACGATACCAATATGACATAAAATAACAAAAAGTAGATGTAATGAACAAAAATTAGGTGGCACAGCCAACCATATAAAAAGAACGAAAATTAGGTGGCACGGCCAACCATATAATAATGTAAAGGACAAAAATTAGGTGGCATAGCCAACCATATAACAAAGAAAGGGCAGATCGGGAGGCTCGGCCTTCCCTTTAAGGAAAGAAAATAAACAGAAAATAAAAACGAAGGAGGCTCGGCCTTCCTTTAAAGTAAAATAACTAAAGTAATAAGATTGAAAAAGGAACGAGTGTACCTGATTTTTGGAGATTATGAAAGAGAAGAAAACCTCACAGAAAGTAGTAGAAAATAATCCTTGACGCAAATCCCCGGCAACGGCGCCAAAAACTTGCTACAACTTTAAGGTTGCAAACCCAAGTGCAGGTTGTCGCAAGTAGTAAATCTCGGAAGTCCGAGGTCGAACCACAGGGAATTGGAAGGAAATAAACTATTCTATGAGTAATGAACGGTTGGTGGAAATACGATTGAGACGAACACTAGAGCGTCGGGGATCCACTTCGGATAAATGAGTAGAAATTGCCCTTGATCTTTAATTTAACTCATATGAAAATCAACTAAGGAGTGATCTCATATGGAAGATAAAACATTGATCACAAATATATTAAAAGATAGATCTTGATAATTGTTTGAGAGAATATGTCAAAATAAGTTGTTGGAATGTAGAGATTATCTAAGCATTTATTGTGCCAAAATTGTCAACAATAAATCAAAGTCTTTAACAAACCAAAACTATTTGTAGAACATATACTTCAACCAAGTAAGAAGATGAACATTGAAGAACAAAATGAAAGATCAAAGATAATACTAAACATTCATCAAAGTTTCACCCTTAGCTCTAGCTAAATGTTTAGAAATACATAGTGAAATGTTACAAAGAAAATGAAGGAAACTAGAATATGATGGAGAGAATTTGATGCTTCAAAATCGTGGCCAAGGTCCCCTTTTATAGGCAAAGGAACATCCAAAATTCAAGTAGGCAATGCAACTTGTTTCTGTCCAGCTTCAAGACAGCTGGAACATGCAACTTGATGCCAATTTTCAGATACATTGTGCAGCGACTTTGGACTTATGATCAACAGATAAATTATTACCACTTGAGTTATATTTCCATTGGTTCAAATATCAGGTTCATTGGATCTATATAACTCTGGATATGACAAAAACAATAAGTGCTGCTTCACAGGTAAAGCTGTATCCGGCAGGTAACAAGCTGGACTTTGTACTGTAATTTTGGATGCTTTTTGATACGAATTTGTCTTCTTCCAAAACATAAAAGTTGTAGAAACGTGCCTTTTATTTCGAACCCAACTTGAATCACCTCGATCCAATGTCTGAAGCTCAAGTTATGATTATTTTACCAACAGCTGCTTCTTACTTGAGGCAGTCACTATTTTTGACTTTTCAACATTATTTATCTCCACTTGCTCCACTTGTTCTAATTTGGAAATACAAGTGAAATACATCAAATATATACTCTTTCAAATGTATAATACTCATGCCACCATGTATGTAAATACGTATTTCAATTAATTGCATTTTTAACCATGTATTTATGGAAATTGAATTTACGGCAAGAGAATTGAAATTAGAGACTAACATTAGTGTTTTTAAACAAAGTGAATGTAAAATGCCTTGTAAATGATATATCTTTGAAGCACTTTTAGACACTAATCATACACTGATATTTGACACGGTGTTTGGCACTTGCATTGTTGTCAAGTGTCAATTGGATGGGAAAACTATTTGAAATTTAAGCTGTCCTAAATGATAATGTCAGTTGGTAAAGTGTAAACTAAAGTGCACACCATAGTGTACATGTAGCGAGGTCCTTACCGATTGAACCTTGCAATTTGTACACTAATTTTTGACATATTGTTTGACTCTTGAATTGTTGTCAATTGTCAATTGGATAGAAAAATTGTTTGAAATTTAACCGGTCCAATAGGGCAATGTCACGTGGCAAAGTATAAGCTAAATTGTACACCATAGTGTACGTGTAGCATGGTTCTTACCGATTGAACTTTACTATTTGTACACTAATTTTTGACACGTTGTTTGAATCTTGCATTGTTGTCAAGTGTCAATTTGATGGAAAAATTGTTGGAATTTAAACTGTCCAACAGGATAATGTCACGTGATAAAGTGTAACCTAAAGTGTACATGTAGCAAGGTTCACACCGATGGAACTTTGCTATTTGTACACTTATTTTTGACACGTTGTATGACACTTGCAATGTTGTCAAGTGCAATTGGATGGGAAAACTGCTTGATATTTAAACTGTCCAACTGGGTAATGTCACGTGGGAAACTATAAGCTGAAGTGTACACCGTAGTGTACATGTAGCAAGATTCTTAACGATTGAACTTTGCTATTTGTACACTTATTTTTGACATGTTGTATAACACTTGCAATGTTGTCAAGTGTCAATTGGATGGGAAAACTGTTTGAAATTTAAACTATCCAACAGGGTCATGTCACGTGGCAAAATGAAAACTAAAGTGTCTACACCATCGTGTACATGTTGCACGGTTCTTATCGATTGAACTTTGCTATTTGTACACTGATTTTTGACACGTTGTTTGACACTTACATTGTCGAAGTATCAATTGGATGGAAAAATTGTTTGAAATTTAAACTGTCTAATAGGGTAATGACACGTGGTAAAGTGTGGTAAAGTATAAACTAAAGTGTAGACCATAGTGTACATGTCACTAGGTTCTTACCAATTGAACTTTTCTATTTGTACACCGATTTTTGACAAGTTGTTTGACACTTGCATTGTTGTAAAGTGTTAATGGATGGAAAAACTGTTTGAAATTTAAACTATCCAATAGAGTAATGTCAGGTGGCAAAGTGTAAACTAAAGTGTACACCATAGTGTACATGTAGCAACGTTCTTATTGATTAAACTTTGCTACTTGTACACTAATTTTTTACACATTTTTTGGCACTTGCATTGTTAGCAAATGTCAATTGGATAGGAAAACTAATTGAAATTTAAACTGTCCAACAGGGTATTGACATGTGAAAAAGTGTAAACTAAAGTGTACACTATAGTGTACATGTATCAATGTTCTCACCGATTGAAATTTGCTATTTGTACACTGATTTTCGACATGATGTTTGACACTTGCATTATTGTCAAGTTTCAATTGGGTGGAAAAATTATTTGAAATTTAAACTATCTAACAGGGTAATGTCATGTGGCCAAGTGTAAACTAAAGTTTACACCATAGTGTACATGTAGCAAGGTCCGTATCGATTGAACTTTGCTATTTGTACACTGATTTTTGACACGTTGTTTAACACTTTCATTATAGTCAAGCATCAATTGAATGGGTAAACTGTTTGAAATTTAAACTTTCCAATAGGGTCATGTCACGTGGCAAAATGAAAGCTAAAGTGTGTACACCATCGTCTACAAGTAGCAAGGTTCTTACCGATTGAACTTTGCTATCTGTATACTGATTTTTGATACGTTGTTTGACACTCGCATTATTGTCAAGTGTTAATTGGATGGGAAGAGTATTTGAAATTTAAATTGTCCTACAGGGTAATGTCACGTGGCAAAGTGTAAACTAGTGTATAAACCACAGTGCAAAGTGTAAACTAAAGTGTACACCATAGTGTATATGTAGCAAGATTCTTACCGATTGAACTTTGCTATTTGTACACTGATTTTTAGCATAGTGTTTGACACTAGTATTGTCGCCAAGTGTTAATTGCATCGGAAAACGATTTGAAATTTAAGTTGTCCAATAGGGTAATGTCTCGCGGCAAAGTGTGAATTAAAGTGTACACCATGGTGTACATGTAGGAAGGTCCTTACCAATTGAAATTTGCTATTTGTACACTAAGGTTTGACACGTTGCTTGACACTTGCATTGTTTTCAAGTGTCAATTGGATGCCAAAGCAGTTTGAAATTTAAACTGTCCAACAGGGTAATATCACGTGGCAAAGTGTAAACAAAAGTGTACACCATAGTGTCATGTAGCAAGCTCTTACTGATTGAACTTGTGCGATTTGTACAGTGATTTTTGACACATTGTTTAACACTTGCATTGTTGTCAAGTGTCAATTGGATGGGAAAACTGTTTGAAATTTAAACTGTCCAACAGGGTAACATCATGTGGCAAAGTGTAAATTAAAGTGTACACCATAGTGTACATGTAACAGGGTTCTTAAAAAATGAACTTTTTCTATTTGTACACTGATTTTTGTCACTTCGTTTGACACTTGCATTTTTGTTAAGTGTCAATTGGATGGAAAAACTGTTTTAAATCTAAACTGTCCAACAGGGTAATGTCACGTAGCAAAGTATAAACTAAAGTGTATACCATAGTGTACATGTAGCAATATCCTTACCGATTGAACATTGATATTTGTACACTGATTTTTGACACGTTGTTTGGCTCTTGCATTGTTGTCAAGTGTCAATTGGATGGAAAAACTGCTTAAAATTTAAACTGTCTAGTAGGATAATGTCACGTGGCAAAGTGTAAACTATAGTGTGTGCACCATAGTGTACATGTAGTAAGGTTCATACCGATTAAACTTTGCTATTTGTACACTGATTTTTAACACGTTGTTTGACACTTGCATTGTTGTCAAGTGTCAATTGGATGGGAAAACTGTTTGAAATTTAAACGGTCCAACAGGGCAATGTCACGTGGCAATGTGTAAACTAAAGTGTACACCATAGTGTACATGTAGCAAGGTTCTTACCAATTGAACTTTGCTATTTGTACACTGATTTTTGAAACATTGTTTGACACATACACTGTAGTCAATTATCAATTGAATGGGTAAACTATTTGAAATTTAAACTATCCAGTAAGATAATTACACGTGGTAAAGTGTAAACTAAAGTGTGTAAACCGTAGTATCATGTAGTAGGGTTCTTAAAAAATGAACTTTGCTATTTGTACACTGATTTTTGACACTTCGTTTGACACTTGCATTGTTTCCAAGTGTTAATTGGATGGAAAAACTGTTTAAAATTTAAACTGTCCAACAGGGTAACGTCATGTGGTAAAGTGTAAACTAAAGTGTACACCATAGTGTACATGTAGCAAAGTTTATAACGATTAAACTTTCTATTTTTACACGCTTTTTTGACATGTTGTTTGAAACTTGCATTGTTGTCAAGTGATAATTGGATGGAAAAATTGTTTGAAATTTAAACTGTCCAGTAGGGTAATGTCATGTTGCAAAGTGTAAACTAAAGTGTGTACACCATAGTTTACATGTAGCATGGTTCTTACCGATTGAACATTGCTATTTGTACACTGATTTTTGACACATTGTTTGGCACTTGCATTGTTGTCAAGTGTCAATTTGATGGGAAAACTGTTCGAAATTTAAACGGTCCAACAGGGCAATGTCATGTGGCTATGTGTAAACTAAAGTGCACACCATAGTGTACATGCAGCAAGATTCTTACTGATTGAACTTCGCTATTTGTACACTGATTTTTGAAATGTTGTTTGACACTTACATTGTTGTTAATTATCAATTGAATGGGTAAACTGTTTGAAATTTAAACTATACAACAGGGTAATAACACATGGTAAAGTGCAAACTAAAGTGCCTACACCATAGTGTCATGTAGCTGGTTATTACCGATTGAACTTTGCTATATGTACACGAATTTCTAACACGTTGTTTGACACTTGCATTGCTATCAAGTGTGATGGAAAAATTGTTTAAAATTTAAACTGTCCAACAAGGTAATTTCACGTGGTAAAGTGTAAATTAAAGTGTACACCATAGTGTACAAGTAGCAAGGTTCTTACCGATTGAACTTTGCTATTTGTACACTGCTTTTTGAAATGTTGTTTGACACTTGCATTGTTGTCAAGTGTCAATTGGATGGAAAAGTTGTTTGAAATTTAAACTGTCCAGCATGGTATTGTCACGTGGCAAAGCGAAAACTAAAGTGTACACCATTGTGTACTTGTAGCAAGGTTCTTACCGATTGAACTTTGCTATTTGTACTTTGATTTTTGACACGTTGTTTGACACTTGTATTGTTGTCAAGTGTCAATTAGATGGAAAAACTGTTCGAAATTTAAATTGTCCAACAAGGTAATGACACATGGCAGAGTGTAAACTAAAGTGTACACCATAGTGTTCATGTAACAAGGTTCTTACCGATTGAACTTTACTATTTGTACACTGATTTTCGACACTTTTTTGAAACTTGCATTGTTGTCAAGTGTCAATTGGATGGAAAAATATTTTAAATTTAAGCTATCAAGCAGGGTAATTTCATGTGGGAAATTGTAAACTAAAGTGTATACACTATAGTGTACATGTAACACGTTCTTACCGATAGAACTTTGCTCTTTGTAGACAGATTTTTGACACGTTGTTTGACGCTTGCATTGTTGTCAAGTGTCAATTGGATGGGAAAATTGTTTGAAATTTAAACTATCCAACATGGTACTATCATGTGGTAAAGTGTAATCTGAAGTTTACACCATAGTGTACATGTTGCATGGTACTTACCGATTGAACTATGCTATTTGTACATGAATTTTTGACATGTTGTTTGACACTTGTATTGTTGTCAAGTGTTTATTGGATGGGAAAATAGTTTGAGATTTAAGCTGTCCAATAGGGTAATGTCTCGTGGCAAAATGTGAATTAAAGTGTACACCATGGTGTACATGTAGTAAGGTCCTTACAGATTGAACTTTGCTATTTGTACACTGATTTTTGCACGTTGTTTGCATTGTTACCAAGTGTCAATTGGATGGGAAAATTGTTAAAAGTTTAAACTGTCGAACAGAGTAACGTCATGTGGCAAAGTGTAAACTAAAGTGTACGCCATAGTGTAGATGTAGTAAGGTTTATAACGATTGAACTTTCTATTTTTACACTATTTTTTGACATGTTGTTTGAGACTTACATTTTTGTCAAGTGTCAATTGGATGGAAAAATTGTTCGAAATTTAAACTGTCCAACAGGGTAACGTCACATTGCAAAGTGTAAACTAAAGTGTTTACACCATAGTGCACATGTTGCAAGGTTCTTACTGATTGAACTTTGCTATTTGTACATTAATTTTTGACACATTGTTTGGCACTTACATTGTTGTCAAGTATCAATTTGATGGGAAAACTGTTTGAAATTTAAACGGTCCAACAGGGCAATGTCACGTGGCAATGTGTAAACTAAAGTGTACACCATAGTGTACATGTGGCAAGGTTCTTATCAATTGAACTTTGCTATTTGTACGCTGATTTTGGACACGTTGTTTGAAACTCGCACTGTTGTCAAGTGTCTATTGGATGGAAAACTATTTTAAATTTAAGCTGTAGAGCAGGCTAATATCACGTGGCAAAGTGTAAACTAAAGTGTATACACTATAATGTACATGTAGCACATTCTTATCGATTGAACTTTGCTATTTGTACACTGATTTTTGACACGTTGTTTGACTCTTGTATTGTTGTCAAGTGTCAATTGGATGGGAAAATTGTTTAAAATTTAAACTATCCAATAGGGTATTGTCACGTGGCAAAGTGTAATCTAAAGTGTACACCATAGCGCACATGTTGCAAGGTACTTACCGATTGAACTTTGCTATTTGTACATGGATTTTTGTCATGTTGTTTGAGACTTGTATTGTTGTCAAGTGTTAATTGGATGGGAAAACGGTTTGAGATTTAAGCTGTCTAACAGGGTAATGTCTCGTGGCAAAGTGTGAATTAAAGTGTACACCATGGTGTACATGTAGGAAGGTCCTTACCGATTGAACTTTGCTATTTGTACACTGATTTTTGACACGTTGTTTGCATTGTTACCAAGTGTCAATTGGATGGGAAAATTGTTTAAAATTTAAACTGTCGAACAGAGTAACGTCATGTGGCAAAGTGTAAACTAAAGTGTACATCATAGTGTATATGTAGCAAGGTTTATAACGATTGAACTTTCTATTTTTACACTATTTTTCGACATGTTGTTTAAGACTTACATTTCTGTCAAGTGTCAATTGGATGGAAAAACTGTTCGAAATTTAAACTGTCCAACAGGGTAACGTCACATTGCAAAGTGTAAACTAAAGTGTTTACACCATAGTGTACATGTTGCAAGTTCTTACCGATTGAACTTTGCTATTTGTACATTGATTTTTGACACATCGTTTGGCACTTACATTGTTGTCAAGTGTCAATTTGATGGAAAAACTGTTTGAAAGTTAAACTGTCCAACAAGGCAATGTCACGTGGCAATGTGTAAACTAAAGTATACACCATAGTGTACATGTAGCAAGGTTCTTACCGATTGAACTTTGCTATTTGTACACTGATTTTCGACACGTTGTTTGAAACTCGTATTGTTGTCAAGTGTCAATTGGATGGAAAACTATTTTAAATTTAAGCTGTCCAGCAGGCTAATTTCACGTGGCAAAGTGTAAACTAAAGTGTATACACTATAGTGTACATGTAGCACGTTCTTACTGATTGAACTTTGCTATTTGTACACTGATTTTTGACACGTTGTTTGACTCTTGTATTGTTTTCAAGTGTCAATTGGATGGAAAAATTGTTTGAAATTTAAACTATCCAATAGGGTACTGTCACGTGACAAAGTGTAATCTAAAGTGTACACTATAGTGCACATGTTGCAAGGTACTTACCGATTAAACTTTGTTATTTGTACACGAATTTTTGACATGTTGTTTGACACTTGTATTGTTGTCAAGTGTCAAATGGATGGGAAAACGGTTTGAGATTTAAGCTATCCAACAGGGTAATGTCTCGTGGCAAAGTGTGAATTAAAGTGTACACCATGGTGTACATGTAGAAAGGTCCTTACCGATTGAACTTTGCTATTTGTACACTATTTAAAATTTAAAATTTTCTATGCGGATACAAGGAGGAAGGATTTAGAATTCAAAGTTGGAGAAAAAGTGTTTCTGAAAGTGGCACCCATGAAAGGTGTACTTAGGTTTGCAAAGAAAGGAAAGTTAAGACCCCGCTATATCGAACCATTTGAGATACTTAATAGGGTTGGAAATGTAGCCTGTCAGTTAGCTCTCCCACCTAGGTTATCGGCAGTGCACAACGTGTTCCATGTATCAATGATCAAGAAATACGTGCATGATCCTAACCATGTAGTGAACTATCAGTCCGTGGAAGTACAAAAGGACTTATCCTATGAAGAGGTACCAATTAGGATATTGGATCGAAAGGTGCATAAACTAAGGAACAAAGAAATTCAATTGGTCAAAATACAATGGAATAATCATGAAATAGAAGAGGCCACTTGGGAAGGGAAAGAGGAAGCCAAAAACAAGTATCCAACACTATTCGCCCAACCAGAAGGTAAATTTCGAGAACAAAATTTTAATTAAGGTGTGGGGGATGTAGAACCCCAAATAATTTTAAACACTTTAGTGGCACTAAGACATGAATATTGGATGGCTAAAGTATACTTCAGATTTTTAGTCTCATTTAAAACCCATTTACGACATAGAAAAAATTTGATTTGGAAAATAATATCTAAAGAAAAGTTGTAGCTCTTTGAGTTAGCTTTCCAACGCACTTTGAATTACCTCAATCGGATGTTGGGAGAAGAAGTTATGATAGAAATACTAAAGGCTGTACAGTATCAACCAAAGTACGCGGAATATAAAAAGTCAAATTCCTACACGATTTTCTAGCACCTTCTTAAACCTATAACTCCCACATAAATGGAACCCGTATTAATGAGTATTAGGCCCTTCACTTGCCCTTAAGTTGTGAGATTTTCACCTATAAATAGGCCCCAATGCGTACACATTTTTCACACTAAGACAAAAGCTTCTAAACATAAAAGAGAGAGTTTTCAAGTCTAGAAAAAATAGAAAGGAGAGGGAGGAAAATTAGTTTTTCCTAGAAGTTTTGGTGCTATCAAGAAGTGTTTTCCAAGCATCAATTCTCAACGGAGTGTTTTTTTGAAACATCAAAGGAGTGCATTTTTCAACAAGGTTCAAAACATCAATCAAGGTAGGTAGAGGTGCAAAGTGTTAATTCGTGTTAAATTATAAGTTTCTAGCGAATGAAGATTTATGTTAATGTTTGTATGTCTAATGGTACCTCCGGTACAACATACACCTCCATGTCTAATGGTACCTCCGGGTACGACATGTACTTCAGGTCGAGGCGTCGTGTTAAGTCATGACTCTACATGTTTGGGATTCTACCGAAAATCCTACTATGAAAAGGTTTCTAAAGTTACAGCTTTGAAATGTATAGCTTGATCACGAATGCACCAATGATATCTATTGAGTTTTTTTAACTCACGGATTTAACCTCTTCTCTACAGATTGATATGATTCTACCTTGGGCCTAGATGTTGGAAAAGATGGAGAGTGGTGCAACGAGCTCATGGAAAACCCGGTGAGCAAGTTATTTAGATTTATTTTTGTGAATGTTTTTAATGTTATTTCTTTAAAGTATTTGAATAACGCTGAATGCGAGAACAAGTTATGTTTTCTTCAAAAAGATTACGTTCCGTTATTTTTTTATTCAGTGTTTTATTTAAAGTATTCGAAAGGTTGTTGTTAAAATTATCATTGTAAAAATTAAGCTTCCATTAAAACATATTCTCCTATGACTAAACCACCAGTTAGTTAAGTAAAGTAAGTAGCGTTCTGGTCCACAAGGGGTCGGGACATTACAGTTCATGCTCGAGATCATTCTCTAAGTCCAACCTAAAGTCATCCTCATGCTCCCATTCGGGATCTTCCTCTTGGTCTGATTCAAACTGAGATTCGGGCTCGAGCTCAGGCTCAACCTCATTATTGGGCTCAATTACTATCTTCGGTTGGGGTTCTAAACTCTCACTCCATCTGTCTAGAAAGGTCTGACAATATATACCAAATTCAATCGTATTTGGGTGCTCTGGATGGTTACCCTCTAGCATCTCATCCCTAACAATGACTCCCATGTTTCCCCACTAAGGTGGAAGTGAATGTATAAGGTTATTCATAGCCTCGATATGCGTGATCTCCAGTACCACATCTATAGCTGCCATACATCTCTCGTAGATATCATGTACGTGTTCAGCAAGTGGACGAGATGGGTCAGCCACATAGTTCTCATAGGATTGGATGATGGCCCTATGGTTCAACAATGCTATACAAACTGTGGCCTTTCTAGTGGTCTGATAAGTTCTAGCCATGTCTGTCACATAAGTGTCCAATAATGTGTTATCTTCATTAGTAATATCAACTTATACATTATGCTCTTGAGGTTCTAATATGATGGCCAATCATCATTTCTTCACGTATATTTAAACAAAATATAATGTACATAGCATATTTTATTCAAAACATCATAAGCATTTTTCATAGATTCAAGCTTAAATGATTAAAAAAATCAAAATCATGCTCGAAAAATTATGTAGAACATAATATTTTATTCCATACCTTGGGTTCGCCGGATGAGGTCAACTGATAGACGCAAGATGTCATGGAGTGCCTTAAATGTTTCATTTTTTTTCATCTTATAAATAAAATACACTAAATCTATAGAATCGACAAAACTCGTGCTCTGATACCACGCTGTAACGCCCCGACCCGCATGAATTTTTGAAAACAATGATAGAAGCTGAAAAACAAAGATAGCACCCAGTACAGTTTACTTTATGTGACATATAACCTTTTACCAATATTGGATTGACATGATTCCAAATTTTATTCAGTATCTAACTTATTAGGCTATCCAATCCAATTGATTTTGTATAAAAATACCAAGTAACGAAAAAGTTATGATATTTTTTAAAGATGAGGCAGAAACTGAAATTTCTGAAGAGACATCAAAACTTTAAGTCGCTAACTTTTTTTTTTACATACAGTGATTTGTAAATTTATTCATATGACACATATCTACTTTTAAACATAGTTTATTTATAATGAGTGTTCGTAAAAGAGATCCACACAATATTCATAGGAATCAAATTTAAAGAAAGTGTAAACATCTCAAAATCAACTAAAGATGTAAATCACCGGCTTCTCCATGACATGTTGCATCATCCTTTACCATCATCTACGCCCCAAGGAAAATCCATTCAACCTGTAGGAAGGGAATTAACCCATGAGTTTGAAACTCAATAGATATCATCAGTGCAATTCGTTATCAAATTAGAAATTTCGAACTATAGATTCATACCGTCGTACGTAGATGGATTTCCGACAAAATCCAATTACTATAGCATTATCATAACACATAGAGCCGGAGAATGATCATTCAAACTGTTGTAGTGTCGAAGCACCGTACCCGAAGGTACCATTTCATTTAAACATTTATCGAAAAATTAGATTTGAAAACGAATGAACACTTGCACCTCTACCTACCTTGAATTTTCTTGGATAAAAGAACAAAATGCATAGAAAGCCTTCCTTCTTCTCACTCTAGTTATTCCTTAAGCTTAACTAGATATGAAATATATTTTTTCTGAGAGAAAATGAGATGAAATTCGGATTTGAAGAGGAGTGTAGTGAAAAAGTGAGCTTCCACTTCTATAACCTTTCTTTTTAATGAAAAATTAAGTGGGGGAGTTGTATTATCATTAAATTTACTAAACTTAGTCTTTAACTAAGAATTTGAAGAGTCTCTAAGCCACAAAAATAATTCATATAAAAGTTTTATAAAAAATATCTACATGGTGACTCGAACCTGGGTCGCCTATATGAATTTCCATATAGATGACCATTGTGGTAACCCAATTATTCATTAAATTTTTGTAATCAATTTTACTTAAACTTAATCTCTTAAATTGCTGGGCTTTTAATTAACTTATGACTTGGGCTTTTGTAATCTTACATGGGTTGAGCTTCCATAGGTCGTTTCTAAAATGGGTTAGGCTCGTGGTGCTAGATCATCACAAAATAATAGCATAATTCCATTTTATTTTTTCCTCAGCTACTACAATTTGTATGCTGATTTTTGAGACGTTATTTGACACTTGCGTTGTTGTCAAGTGTCAAATGGATGGAAAATTTGTTTGAAATTAAAACTGTCCAAAAGGGTAATAACACGTGGTAAAGTGTAAACTAAAGTGAAAACCACAGTGTACATGTAGAAATGTCCTTACCGATTGAACTTTGCTATTTGTACACTAATTTTTAACACGTTTGACACTTGCATTGTTTTCAGGTGTCAATTAGATGGGAAAATGGTTTGAAATTTAAGCTGTCCAACAAGGTAATGTCTCGTGGCAAAGTGCAAATTAAAGTGTACACCATAGTGCACATATAGAAAGGTCCTTACCAATTGAACATTGCTATTTGTACACTGATTTTTAACACATTGTTTAACACTTGCATTGCTGTCAAGTCTCAATTGGATGGGAAAACGGTTTGAAATTTAAGCTGTCCAACAGGGTAATGTCTCGTGGCAAAGTATAAATTAAAGTGTACACCATAATGTACATGTAGAAAGGTCCTTACCGATTGAGCTTTTGCTATTTGTACAATAATTTTTGACACATTGTTTGACACTTGCATTATTGTCAAATGTCAATTAGATGGCAAAGCTATTTGAAATTTAATCTGTTGGACAGGACAATGTCACGTGGCAAAGTGTAAATAAAAGTATACACCATAATGTACATATAGCAAGGTTCTTACCGACTAAACTTTGCTATTTGTACACTGATTTTTGACACGTTGTTTGACTCTTGCGTTAAAGTCAAGTGTCAATTGGATGGAAAGACTATTTGAAATTTAAACTATCCAACAGGGTAATGACATATGGCAGAGTGTAAACTAAAGTGTACACCATAGTGTACATGTAGCAAGGTCCTTACCGATTGAACTTTACTATACGTACACTATTTTTCGACACGTTGTTTGACACTTGCATTGTTCTCAAGTATAAATTGGATGAGAAAATTATTTGAAATTTAAAGTGTCCAATAGGGTAATGTAACGTGGAAAAGTGTAAACTAAGGTGTACAACATAGTGTACACGTTGCAAGGTTCTTACCGATTGAACTTTACTATTTGTACACTGATTTTTAACACGTTGTTTGACACTTGCATTGTTGTCATGTGTCAATTGGATGGAAAAACTATTTGAAATTTAAACTGTCCAACAGGGTAATGTCACATTGCAAAGTGCAAATTAAAGTGCGTGCACCATAGCATTTTGTAGCAGGTTCGTACCGATTGAACTTTGTTATTTGTACACTGATTTTTGACACATCGTTGACACTTGCATTGTTGTCAAGTGTCAATTGGATGGCAAAGCTAGATGAAATTTAATCTGTCCAACAGGGTAATGTCATGGGGCAAAGTGTAACCAAAAGTGTACACCATAATGTACATATAGCAAGGTTCTTACCGACTGAACTTTGCTATTTGTACACTGATTTTTGACACGTTGTTTGACTCTTGCGATATTTTCAAGTGTCAATTTGACGAAAAAACTGTTTGAAATTTAAACTATCCAACATGCTAATGACACGTGGCAAAGTGTAAACTAAAGTGTACACCATAGTGTACATGTAGCAAGGTCCTTACCGATTGAACTTTGCTATTCGTACACTATTTTTTGACACGTTGTTTCACACTTGCATTGTTGTCAAGTATCAATTGGATGGGAAAACTATTTGTAATCTAAACTGTCCAACAGGATAATGTCACATAGCAAAGTATAAACTAAAGTGTACGCCACAGTGTACATGTAGCAGGGTTCTTACCGATTGAATTTTGCTATTTGTACGCTGATCTTTGAAATGTTGTTTGGCACTTACATTGTTGTCAAGTGTCAATTGGATTGCAAAACTAATTGAAATTTAAACTGTCCAGCAGGGTAATGTCGCATGGCAAAGTGTAAACTAAAGTGTACACCATAGTGTACATGTAGCAAGCCTTACCGATTGAACTTTGCTATTTGTACACTGATTTTTGAAATATTGTTTGACACTTGCATTGTTGTCAAGTGTCAATTGGATGGAAAAATTGTTTGAAATTTAAACTGTCCAACAGGGTAATGTCACGTTGCAAAGTGTAAACTAAAATACGTGCACCATAGCGGCATGTAGTAGGTTCTTACCGATTGAACTTTGCCATTTGTACATTGATTTTTGACAAGTTGTTTGACACTTGCATCGTTGCCAAGTGTCAATTGGATGGAGAAACTGTTTGAAATTTAAATTGTCCGATAGGGTAACGACAAGTGGTAAATTGTAAACTAAAGTGTACACCACAGTGTTCATGTAGCAGGGTTCTTAACGATTGAACTTCGCCATTTGTAAACTGATTTTTGACAAGTTTTTAGACGCTTGCATCATTGCCAAGTGTCAATTGGATGGAGAAACTATTTTAAATTTAAATTGTCCAATAGGGTAATGACATGTGGTAAATTGTAAACTAAAGTGTACACCATAATGTACATGTAGCAGGGTTCTTAACGATTGAACTTTGCTATTTGTACACTGATTTTTGACACATTGTTTGACACTTACATTGTTGTCAAGTGTCAATTGGATGGAAAAACTGTTTGAAATTTAAATTGTCCAACAGGGTAACGTCACGTGGCAAAGTGTAAACTAAGTTGTACATCATAGTGTACATGTGGCAAGTTCTTACCGATCGAACTTTGCTATTTGTACACTAATTTTTGACACGTTGTTTGACACATACATTATTGTCAAGCATTAATTGGATGAAAAAATTGTTTGAAATTTAAACTGTCCAACACGGTAATGTCACGTGGCAAATTTTAAACTAAAGTGTACACCATAGTGTACATGTATCAAAGTCCTTTCCGATTGAAATTTGCTATTTGTACATTGATTTTCGACACGTTGTTTGACACCTGCGTCATCGTCAAGTGTTAATTGGATGGGAAAATAGTCTGAAATTTAAACTGTCCAATCACGTGGCAAAGTGTAAACTAAAGTGTACACCATAATTTACATGTCGCAAGGTTCTCTCTGATTGAAATTTACTTTTTGTACACTATTTTTCGACACGTTGTTTGACACTTGCATTGTTGTCAAGTGTCAATTGGATGAAAAAACTGTTTGAAATTTAAACTGTCCAACAGGGTAATGTCACTTAGGAAAGTATAAACTAAAGTGTACACCATAGTGTACATCTAGCAAGGTTCTTACCGATTGAACTTTGCTATTTGTACGCTGATTTTTGAAACGTTGTTTAACACTTACATTTTTGTCAAGTGTTAATTGGATGGCAAAACTGATTGAAATTTAAACTGTCCAGCAGGGTAATGTCACGTGGCAAAGTGTAAATTAAAGTGTACACCATAGTGTAAATGTAGCAAGTCTTACCGATTGAACTTTGCTATTTGTGCACTGATTTTTGACATGTTGTTTCACACTTGCATTGTTGTCAAGTGTTAATTGGATGGAAAAACTGTTTGAGATTTAAACTGTCCAATAGGGCAATGTCACGTTGCAAAGTGTAAACTAAAGTGCGTGCACCATTGCATCATGTAGCAGGTTCTTACCGATTGAACTTTGCTATTTGTACACTGATTTTCGACAAGTTGTTTGACACTTGCATCATCGCCAAGTGTCAATTGGATGGAGAAATTGTTTGAAATTTAAATTGTCCAATAGGGTAACGTCATGTGGTAAATTGTAAACTAAAGTGTACACCATAATGTACATGTAGCAGGGTTCTTAACGATTGAACTTTGCTATTTGTACACTGATTTTTGACACTTTTTTGACACTTACATTGTTGTCAAGTGCCAATTGGATGGGAAAACTGTTTGAAATTTAAATTGTCTAACAGGGTAACGTCACGTGACAAAGTGTAAACTAAGTTGTACACCATAGTGTACAAGTGGCAAGTTCTTACCGATCGAACTTTGCTATCTGTACACTAATTTTTGACACGTTGTTTGACACTTACATTATTGTCAAGTGTCAATTGGAGGACAAAATTGTTTGAAATTTGAACTGTCCAACAGGGTAATGTCACGTGGAAAAGTGTAAACTAAAGCGCACACCATAGTGTACGTGTAGCAAGGTCCTTACCGGTTGAATTTTATTATTTGTACACTGATTTTTGACACAGTGTTTGACACTTGCATTGTCATCAAGTGTCAATTGGATGGGAAAACTGTTTGAAATTTAAACTGTCCAACATGGTAATGTCACGTGGTAAAGTGTAAACTAAAGTATACACCATAGTGTACGTGTAGCAAGGTCCTTACCGATTGAACTTTTTCTATTTGTACACTGATTTTTGACACGTCATTTGACAATTGCATTTATGTCGAGTGTCAATTGGATGGGAAACTGTTTGAAATTTTAAACTGTCCAAAAGGGTAATGTCACGTGGTAAAGTGTAAACTAAAATGCAAACCATAGTGTATATGTAGTAAGGTTCTTAACGATTGAACTTTGCTATTTGTACACTGATTTTTGACACGTTATTTTACACTTACATTGTTGTCAAGTGGCAATTGGATGAGAAAACTATTTGAAATTTTAAACTGTCCAAAAGGATAATGTCACATGGCAAAGTGTAAACTAAAGTGCACACCATAGTGTATATGTAGTAAGGTTTTTAATGATTGAACTTTGCTATTTGTACACTGATTTTTGACACGCATTACATTGTTGTCAAGTGCCAATTGGATGGAAAAACTGTTTGAAATTTAAATTGTCCAACAAGGTAACGTCACGTGGCAAAGTGTAAACTAAGTTGTACACCATAGTGTACAAGTGGCAAGTTCTTACCGATCGAACTTTTCTATTTGTACACTAATTTTTGACACGTTGTTTGACACTTGCATTATTGTCAAGTGTCAATTGGAGGATAAAATTGTTTTAAATTTGAACTGTCCAGCAGGGTGATGTCAGGTGGCAAAGTGTAAACTAAAGCGCACACCATAGTGTACGTGTAGCAAGGTCCTTACCGGTTGAATTTTGCTATTTGTACACTGATTTTTGACACGTTATTTGACACTTGCATTATTATCAAGTGTTAATTAGATGAGAAAACTGTTTGAAACTTAAACTGTCCAACATGGTAATGTCACATGGTAAAGTGTAAACTAAAGTGTACACCATAGTGTACGTGTAGCAAGGTCCTTACCGATTGAACTTTCCTATTTGTACACTGATTTTTGAAATGTTCTTTGACAATTGCATTATTGTTGAGTGTCAATTGGACGGGAGAACTGTTTGAAATTTAAACTATCCAAAAGGGTAATGTCACGTGGTAAAGTGTAAACTAAAGTGCACACCATAGTGTACATGTAATAAGGTTCTTAACGATTGAACTTTGCTATTTGTACACTATTTTTGACACGTTGTTTGACACTTGCACTGTTGTCAAGTGTCAATTGGATGGGAAAACTATTTGAAATTTAAACTGTCCAACATGGTAATGACACGTGGCAAAGTGTAAACTAAAGTGTACACCATATTGTACATGTCACAAGATTCTTACCAATTGAACTTTGCTATTTGTACACTAATTTTGACACGTTGTTTCACACTTGCATTATTGTCAAGTGTCAATTGGATGGGAAAACTATTTGAAATTTAAATTGTCCAACAGGGTAATATCACGTGGTAAAGTGTCAACTAAAGTGTACACAATAGTGTACGTGTAGCAAGGTTCTTACCGATTGAACTTTACTAATTGTACACTGATTTTTGATACGTTGTTTGATACTTGCATTGTTGTCGAGTGTCAAATAGATGAGAAAACTGTTTGAAATTTAAACTGTCCAACAAGGTAATATCACGTGGCTAAGTGTAAACTAAGGTATACATCATAGTGTACTTGTAGGAAGTTCTTACAGATCGAACTTTGCTATTTGTACACCAATTTTTGACATATTGTTTGACACTTGCATTGTTGTCGACTGTCAATTGGACGTCAAAGTCGTTTGAAATTTAAACTGTCCAATAGGATATTGTCACGTGGCAAAGTGTAAACCAAAGTGTACACCATAGTGTAGATGTATCAAGGTCCTTTTCGATTGAAATTTGTTATTTGTACACTGATTTTTGACACATTGTACAACAGTTGCATTGTTATCAAATGTCAATTGGATGGGAAAACTGCCTGAAATCTAAATTGTCCAATAGAGTAATGTCACGTGGAAAAGTGGACACCATAGTGTACATGTAGCAAGGTTCTTATCGATTGAAAATTGCTATTTGTACGCTGATTTTTGACACGTTGTTTGACACTAACATCATTGTCAAGTGTCAATTGGATGGGAAAATAGTCTAAAATTTAAACTGTCCAACCACGTGGCAAAGTGTAAACGAAAGTGTACACCATAGTTTACATGTCGTAAGGTTCTCACTGATTGAAATTTACTTTTTGTACACTGATTTTCGACACGTTATTTGACACTTGCATTGCTGTCAAGTGTCAATTGGATCAAAAAACCATTTGAAATTTAAGTTGTCCAGCAGGGTAATGTCTCGTAGCAAAGTGTAAATTAAAGTGTAAACCCGAGTGTGCATGTAGCAAGGTCCTTACCGATTGAACTTTGCTATTTGTACACTGATTTTTAACATGTTGTTTGACACTGATTTTTGACACGTTATTTGACACTTGCATTGTTATCAAGTGTCAATTGGATGGAAAAACTATCTTGAATTTAAAATTTCCAATAGAGTAATGTCACGTGGCAAATGGTAAACTAAAGTGTACTTCATAGTGTACAAGGTTCTTACCGATTGAACTTTCCTATTTGTACACTGATTTTTGACGCGTTGTTTGACACATGCAGTGTTGTCAAGTGTCAATTAGATGAGAAAACTGTTTGAAATTTAAACTGTCCAACAGTGTAATGCGACATGGTAAAGTGTAAACTAAAGTGTACACAATAGTGTACATGTCGCAAGGTTCTTACCAATTGAACTTTGCTATTTGTACACTGATTTTTGACACGTTGTTTCACACTTACATTATTGTCAAGTGTCAATTGGATGGGAAAACTGTTTGAAATTTATACTGTCAAACAGGGTAATGTCACGTGGTAAAGTGTAAACTAAAGTGTGCACCATAGTATACATTTAGCAAGGTTTATACCGATTGAACTTTGCTATTTGTACACAGATTTTTGATATGTTGTTTGACACTTCCATTGTTGTCGAGTGTCAATTGGATGAGAAAACTGTTTGAAATTTAAACTGTCCAACAGGGTAATGTCACGTGGCAAAGTGTAAACTAAGGTGTACACCATAGTGTACATGTAGCAAGGTTCTTACCGATTGAACTTTGCTACTTGTACACTAATTTTTAAACCGTTGTTTGACACTTGCATTGTTGTCAAGTATTAATTGGATGGGAAAATGGTTTAAAATTTAAACTGTCCAACAGGATAATGTGACATGACAAAGTGTAAACTAAGGTGTACACCATAGTATATATGTGGCAAGGTTCTTACCGATTGAACTTGACTATATGTACACTAATTTTTGATACATTGTTTGACACTTGCATTGTTGTCAAGTGTCAATTGGATGGCAAAACTATTTGAAATTTAAACTATCCAACAGGGTTATGTCACTTGACAAAGTGTAAACTATAGTGTACATGTAGCAAGGAACTTTGCTATTTGTAAACTGATTTTTGACACGTTGTTCGACACTTACATTGTTATCAAGTGCCAATTGGATGGGAAAACTATCTGAAATTTAAACTGTCCAATAGAGTAATGTCACGTGGCAAAGTGTACACCATATTGTACATGTAGCAATGTTCTTACCAATTGAATATTACTATTTGTACACTGATTTTTGACACGTTGTTTGAACTAGCATCATTGTTAAGGGTCAATTGGATAGGAAAACAGTCTGAAATTTAAGTTGTCCAACAGGGCAATGACACGTGGTAAAGTGTAAACTAAAGTGTACACCATAGTTTACATGTCGCAAAGTTCTTACTAACTGAAATTTGCTTTTTGTACACTGATTTTGGACACATTGTTTGACACTTGCATTGCTGTCAAGTGTCAATTGGATGGGAAAACTGTTTGAAATTTAAACTGTCCAACAGGGTAACGTCTCGTGGCAAAGTGTAAACTAAAGTGTGCACCATAGTGTACATGTAGCAAGGTTCTTACCAATTGAACATTTCTATTTGTACACTGATTTTTAACCCATTGTTTGACACTACCATCATTGTCAAGGGTCAATTGGAAGGGAAAACAGTCTGAAATTTAAGCTGTTAAGGCAATGACATGTGGCAAAGTGTAAACTAAAGTGTACACCATAGTTTACATATCGTAAGGTTCTTACTGATTGAAATTTGTTTTTTCTACACTGATTGTTGACACGTTGTTTGACACTTGTATTATTGTCAAGTGTCAATTAGATGGGAAAACTATTTGAAACTTAAACTGTCCAATAGGGTACTGTCACGTGGCAAAGTGTAAACTAAAGTGTACACCATAATGTAGATGTAGCAGGTTCTTACCGATTGAACTTTGCTATTTGTACAATAATTTTTGACACGTTGTTTGACACTTGTATTGTTTTCAAGTGTCAATTGGATGGGAAAATTGTTTGAAATTTAAACTATCCAGCAGGGTACTGTTACGTGGCAAAGTGTAAACTAAAGTGTACACCATAGTGTACATGTAACAAGGTTCTTACCGATTGAACCTTGCTATTTGTACATTGATTTTTGACACGTTGTTTGACACTCGCATTGTTGTAAAGTCTCAATTAGATAGAAAAGCTGTTTGAAATTTAAACTGTACAACAGGGTAATGACACGTGGCAAATGTTGACTTCCTTCTATGTTTTGATTATAACAAACAAGATTTAATTTTGGATCCAAGAAACCTACTTTTGAATCATGATAGTTGAAATCAAATCGACCATCGCATCAAAATGAAGATTCATGCATAGGACAAGATAAATGCACTAACGAAGAACAAAACGAATGCCAATGTCAAGAGGTGTCAAGATCGAAGTCATAAACTTTGATGATCGAATATATTGAAGAAAATTATATTAGAACTCTTGAATTTATATGTAAAGGTATAAAATTTTAATATTTATCAAAGAAGTCTCGGGAGCTCAAAATAAAATCATTTAAGGCAAAATCTATTTTTGAGAATTGAGCAACTGGACGGTCCGGTAGTGTACCAGATGATCCAGTAAAGGTCTTTTCCCAACGGTCAAAATTTTTAACGTTCTGATACCTGTCTCACCAACGTCTAGTAGTCTTGTCCGGTATAATACCGGACGGTCCGGTACACTTGTCCAGTGGGGCAGACTCTTGACCATTAGGAAGATCTTTGAGAGCTATAAATTCCACTTTCTCTTCACTATTCAAAATAACTGTTCATGAGCATTAAGTAAAGTATTTTATTGATTCTCTCAACCTTATTTTTTACTCTTTTAAAGATCAAATCATTCATTTATTAAAAAACTTTTTGAGTGATCAAAAGTTGAAAAATCATTTATCTCAACTAAAGTTTTTCAATCAAAACACTTGAGCTACCTTCTTTGCTATCAATTAAAGTGTTTACCTACTTCTCTCTTATATTTAAACTAAGTCTATATCATTTATTAAGAGCGAAGGTTTTCATTGTAATTTCAATTCTCTTATTTTTGGATTGTGGGTCGTGTTGAGGTCCCAGAAATCTCAACGATGTAAAAGGATCGGTGCTCCTTGATTATAAGTCACCAAAAGCTTTGTAAAGGTTGGATTGCACCATAAGTCAATCAAATATAGTGAAAAAGGCCTTTCTCGTGATGGAGAGCTTGGTAACGGGGAACATAGATCATTGATTGGATCGAACCTCCTCATTACATCATTTGCGCTCTCTCTTCCCTTCCTCTTATTATTTTTGTGATATCATGCTTACTTATTAATTTAATTGTTATTTGCTTAAATTTGAACTTATTTTCGAAAAAGTTTCAAATAACCAATTCATCCCTCTCTTGGTTAGTTGTTCTTGGGCTGTCAATCGGTATCAGAGCAAGGTTTTCTTTTTTTTTAAGATCATACAATCTTGGGCAATGGCTAACCAAGTTTTTCAAAATATTGGTGGACACTCTGCAAACCGGCCTCCTTTCTTTGATGGTACACATTATAACTATTGGAAGGCTCGGATGATGATGTATGTTCAATCCATTGATTACAATATTTGGGAAGTTATAGAATATGGTCCATACATTCCCACTAAGACTATTAAAGTAGACGGTAGACCGGACCAATCTCTCCCCAAATCTAGAGAAGAATACGATGATGAAGATAAGAAAAAACTATCATTAAATGCCAGGTTAAAAATTTACTTTATTGTGCACTTGAGAGAATGAATTTAATCGAATTAGTACATGTGATTCGGCATATGATATTTGGCATGCTCTTGAAGTTACTCATGTTGGCACAATAAAGTTAAGGAAACAAAGATAAATATGCTAGTTAAAGAATTTGAAAATTTCTTTATGAAACAAAATGAGCCTATTGTTGACATGATTACTTGTTTTACCGATATTGTAAATGATCTTAAAGGTTTTGATCGTAAATTCACTAATGGTGAACTTGTGAGTAAAATGCTTAGGTCCTTAACGGAGGAATGGAGTCCATTGAGGATGTTAATTGAGAATACTAAGGATGTAAATACATATTCTTTGGAAGAGATCTATGGCACATTAATGACCTATGAGCTAAACAATGCCGAGGTTAAGGAGAAAATGAGAAAAAGCAAGGAGGAATCAATGGAGCCTCCAAAACGACAAATTGCATTAAAATTGATGATAAGTGTGTTTTTGCACATTTATTTAGGTCACAAACATGACTTAATAATGAGCAAAATGATTGAATTGTGACTTAATCTCATTATATTTGTGAATTATAGGGAATACCGATGAACATGGTGAAATTCAGAAGAAAAGAGCCGAAAAAAGACTAAAATGGAGCAAAGTGATAGTTCGAGGACGAAGAAAAAGGAGAAGATAGGAACAAAAAAATTGTTTGCTATAATTGTGACAAGCTAGGTCACAAGAGAATCGGGTGTCCACACAAAAAGAAAAATTTCAAGAAAAAGGCACTCCAAGCCACAGGGATGATAGCAATGACGAAGAACAAAATGGGAAGTATGAGAGGGGAAATGGAATGAAGATTCAAGAGTTTTAGAGGTTAATCAGATGAGGAAAGGAGTCAAGAGGTGAAATATGATCGAAGTATTATCAAGTATCAACTTTCAGGCGAAAAAGCTATGCTCGTGATTTTTAATCTTTACTTGAGATCCATTTTTGACATAGTAAAAATCAGAATTTGAGGAATCATATTTCTATTAAAAGTGTAGATATTTGAGTTTTCTTCATAATTCACTTTGAATCACTTCAATCGAAGATCAGGAGAGAAAGTTATGACCAAAATACTAAAAACTGTCCAGCGGAAAGAATGGTATAACTATGCGGTCACATAGTATAAATTCTATGCGGTCACATAGAAGCCTCCCGGGAACTTTTTCTCAAATTTTTTTTACTCTATGCGAAGCATAGAAATGTACTATGCAGTCGCATAGAACAAGATTCGGGGTCGATTCAGCAGGTTCCTTATTTCGCCGAAACTCTTATGGAAAGGAGATTTTTAGGGTTCTATATAAACTAAAACTCGACCAGAATGAGGGGACGCTTTCTAAAACAAAAATCACTCAAAAATATGTTTGTTAAGGCTTCAAATATTTCATGTAGCTTTTGTAATAAAAGTGAACATATTGCTTTTAATTGTGTAAATAAAAAAATTATTCTTTGAGAGCAAATACAAGTGGATACAAGAATCCACAAAAAAAATCATCAAGGACCTATATTTGTGTTGGTACCAAAAGTCAAAACTTAATTTGTCTTTGTAGGTACCAAAGAAAATAAAAATTAAATGATTCTTGGATAGTGGATGCTCAAAGCATATGACTAGAGATTGATCATTATTATCAAACTTTCAAGAGAAGGATGAAGGCTATGTGACTTTTGAAGATAATGCCAAAGGTAAAATAATCGGCATTGGAAA
>NW_019235741.1:1122192-1133892 GCF_002742605.1 Olea europaea var. sylvestris
TAAAATTGAACTAATCAATCTCTATGGGACGATATTCGGACTCATTTAATCCACTTTATTACTTGTTAACGAATCGTACACTTGTGGTAATTTAAATCGAAAGAAATATTTCGCGAACAAGTTTTTGGCGCCGTTGCCGGGGATCGAGTTCAGTTTAATTTTATTTTTCTATGCACTAATTCGAAATTTAATTTTCATTTCTCTTTTAGTTTTTATTTATTTTATTCTATTTTATTTATTTATTATTATTATTTTTTGTCTTTGTTTTGTTTTTATTATTCGATCTATCTTTTTAGTATCTAAGTGCTACTCTTATTTTTCTCTTAAATTTGCATGCTAAGATCGACTGGAGAAGAATTGATTCCAGCCGATCCTGAAATTGAACGCACTTTTCATCGACTACAAAGAGAGAACCGAGAAGCAAAATTGTAAATGGCTAATGAACTAAACAATCCTATTATCCCAGCCAATGAAGGAGAGGCAGTGAACGAAGGAAATGAGATTTTGGGCGACTTCTTGACTCCTTAAGTGATTCAAAGCCAGTCCAGCATTGTGTATCCACCGTTTGGGCAACCCAATTTTTAATTGAAGACGAATGTGATACAGCTGTTCCAAAATGGACATCAATTTTATGGCAGAGCCAAAGAAAATCCACTTACACACATATCTCGATTCTTGGATATGTGTCAACACTTCAGATATCAAGGAATCTCGGACGATGCTATTAGGCTAAGACTTTTTCCACACACCTTGCGGGACAAGGCACTTGAATGGTTGGATTCGCTTCCTATTCCAAGTATCACTACTTGGAACGACCTGGCTCACAAATTCTGCACGAAGTACTTCTCACCAGCCAAGATAGCTAAAATGAGACACGAAATATCCATTTTCAGCCAGGGAGAATTCGAATCATTTGACGAAGCTTGGAACAGATTCAAGAATATGCTTCGGAAGTGCCCTCAACATGGGTTCGACAAAAAGACCCAAATCCGATTCTTTTATATAGGGTTACTCCCGTACTTCAAAAGCATGGTGGACTCATCATCAGATGGCTCAATTTCTACATGAACAATCAATGGAGCACTAGAATTATTTGAAAGAACGGCAACTACTTCAGTGATGTGGGCATCTGAGCGGGTAACTCAGAAGAAACCTCAAGGTGTTTATGAGGTCGATACTTATTCAGCCATATCTGTGAAGATTGACTCGTTGTTTCACAAGGTAGAAAGCATATCACAAACAGCACAAAATAAGAAGTTTAGCTGTGAAGAATGTGGAGCTGAGCATAAAACATCAGAGTGTCCAATTTTAATGCAAGGAGTTGAGCAGACAGATTTTGCACAATGGGGGCAATGCCAATAGAATAATCAATATGGGAAAACATACAATAACAATTGGAAGAAGCATCCCAATTTCTCTTGGAGCAACCAGAATCAGAATAGGCCACGGGGTTAGTTTCAACAGCAAGAGAAAAATCCTCAATTGGAAGACATGTTCAGGAAATACATGGAGAAAACCGAAATCACTCTGTAAAACCAGAATGCTGCCATCAAAAACTTGGAAATTCAAATGGGACAAATGGCCATCACTTTAACTGGAAGAGCACAGGGAAATTTGCCAAGTAACACGGAAATCAACCCAAAAGAGCATGCCAAGGCCATCACAACTCGAAGTGGAGTGCAGGTACCTGATATGCATGTCAAAAGGCCAGTCAAGAACAAAGAGAATACACCTTCTGTAGAAGAAGAAACTGTGGAGCATGATGAACAACCAAACACATCTACCGCAAAGGAAAGCTCAAAAAAGCAAGGAATAAAGAAACAGTTACAGTCAACCCATATGAACCTCCAATTCCATTTCTACAGAGGTTGAAAAACCACAAAATGGAGCAACAATATAAGAAATTTCTGGAAGTCTTCAAGAAGATCCACATCAACATCCCGTTGGTCGATGCTCTATTCCAAATGCCTAGCCATGCAAAGTTTCTGAAGGACATATTATCAAATAAACGCAAGCTGGAGGATCATGAAACAGTAATGCTAACCGAAGAGTGCAACGCAAGAATTCAGAAAAAGCTTCCACCAAAATTGAAAGATCCAGGGAGTTTCACTGTCCCTTGCACAATTGGTGATTTTTATTTTAATAAAGCATTATGTGATCTTGGTGCGAGTGTTAACTTGATGTCACTCTCTATTTTCAGGAAACTAGGATTTGGAGAGCTAAAGCAACTACAGTAACTCTACAGCTGGCTGATCGATCACTTACACATCCACGAGGGATTATCGAAGATGTATTGGTCCAAGTGGATAAACTTATATTCCCAACGGACTTCTTAATTCTAGACATGGAAGAAGACAAGGACGTGCCTATCATATTGGGGCGACCATTTTTGGCAACTGTAAGAGCTCTCATAGATGTGCAACAAGGACAATTGACTCTGAGACTGGGTGAGGAGCAGGCCACTTTTAATGTTTTCAAAGTAATGAAATATCTCACCGAGCCAAACAACTGTTTCCAGATTGATGTGATTGACATAGGAATCCCCTACAATTACGAATTGATGAAACCGCCAGACATACAGGAGGCTGATATGATGCACCCTCAATCCATTCTCATTGACTTAAAGGAGATCGAGGTATACACCGTGGAGTCTCAAACGGATGATGAGGGAGAGTCACACCATGTGAAAAAGGACAGGTCTGAAGTGTCGAGGATAACTGCAATGCAGAACAAGACCATATTGAACAAATTATGCAGGACCTCCCAAGCCATATTTAAAGTGCCATAACACACCTATGCCAAAAGTCAGGCTATCGACTATAAAATAGCGCTGGTTGGGAGGCAACCCAACATTCTATCCTTTCATTTACTTTGTTTTGCAATAGTTTAGGAACTTTTCATTTTTTTAGCATTATCAATAGTTTTAGGTCATCGATCATACATCCCTATCACATGGAGCCTAGGCATGGTCTACACGAGTCCCAATGCACTGAGCACGAGTCATGAGGTTGAAGTCCTATTTTAGTCAGTCATGTGTCAAATTGAACAAAGTGCATGTTTTGAATAAAGTTTCTTTGGTGATTCACATTTTTGTGATGTAAACCTTATGTTGAGACATAAATTATGCATTTTGCACACCAATAATGTACACATGCACCTTGAAGCAAATTTGGGAGATTTGTGCACTATGTAGGTTATTTCTTGCCTCAGTTGCATCTGTTTACACCATGCAAACTAATACACATACTTTGCACTTTTACAGGATGTCAATAAAAAGAATGTCACAGGGAAAGGAGAAACACTGCGAGTCCTAGTTTTCATTCACCACCTCCATATAAATCAGGGAAGTACTCTTACCCCATCTTGCGCTTTTAGTTTATTATTGTCCTTCAATTATGTCTGTTTACACTTTTATTTCATCTTCACATTGAGGACAATGTATTATCTAAGTTTGAGGGTGGGTGACATAATCCTGGACACGAACATCTTTTCATTATTTTGCCTATATTCATCAATATATATGTTTCATGACTGCATATTATGTGCTTGATGAGTGTTAAAAAAAATTCTTTGCATTTTATTCAGTCTACTATATTTCCATTTTTGCATGCTTGTGTGGGCTTGATAGCCTTGCCGACTATGATGTGACTATTGGACTGGTATAATTCATAAACTTTGGATATAGTGCTAAATAGATTAACCAATACTTGTGATGCAATACTTGACATTATCTATGCACGCTATTCATGCTTGACATGTTAGCTGAATGACTGGATTTTGAGTATAAAGTAGGAAAAGAATGATAACTCTCTATTGAATTAACACGTAAACCACCTTAAGACAGTTTGGAATTGTTTGAGCTATTATAGGAAACATTGAGATAAGCGGGGGCTCCGTGCATGAAATTTTATTGTGTGAATTGCCTAGACAAGTGAGGTGAAGATTAGGTGAAAATCTTAAATTAGGGGTTGGTTTGGAAACTAAATGTCTAGAACAATAAGGGCATAAAATTAATTTGTGAGAATAAGACACTTCTTTTCATGCCTTTATGACTCGAGCAAGTAAGCCTGTAAGGATATTTCAAAATCTGGTGCCCTAAGGTCAACTGGCCTGGGAGTAATCGGTCTAAAACTCGCTAAAGGGGTCATATAGAAAGCAAGAGGGAAAGAGGTTAATAAAAAGTCATCTGATCGAGCCTTTATAACTCGAGTGAATAAGCCTGCAAGGGTTTAAAACCTGGTGCCCTAAAACCAACTGGTTTGGGAATAATTGGTCTAAAGCTCGCTAAAGGGGTTATATAGAAAGCAAATGAGAAGATGATAATGATATATAAAATAAAAAAATAAAAAATAATTCAGAAAAATTTGAGAAAAGCGAGAAAAACAAAAGAGAGGCAATAACATAAAGAAAAGCCCTTGGACATTTGGTTGAAGAAACTATACCTTCAAGGTGAGGCAAGTAACCTAGTTTAATCTTAAGTGTCGAAGCAATCAAACTTAGGAGAGCCTTCACTTGTTGACATGTAAACTTGTGATAGTGAGATCAATCCAAACTACGAGAGGGTAAGGACTATAGCTATGTAAATTCCTAATTTTAAAACACAATCCCGGGATAATAGAGCGAAAAGAATAACTTTGGGGGGTTGTGTATCTCTCGAGTGAGTAAGGATACATTTGACCACTTGGGGTCGGGACTCAAATTCAGCATGAACCTGATCTGTTGGCATGAATTCACACATACACACACGTCAATTTGCATTTAACAGGTAAAGGTTGATGTCATTTTTGCACTAATAAATTTTCATAAAGTCAAATACTTAGTCCAATCCTGAGCCACAGCTGGGTATTAAGTCATGTTTGTTCAGAATTAAGTCACTATCTTATTTGAGGACAAACAATAGTTCAAGTTTGGGGGTTTTGATAAGTATGTTTTTCCACACTTATTTAGGTCACAAACATGACTTAATAATGAGCAAAATGATTGAATTGTGACTTAATCTCGTTATATTTGTGAATTGTAGGGAATACCGATGAACATGGTGAAATTCAGAAGAAAAGAGCCGAAAAAGACTAAAATGGAGCAAAGTAATAGTTCGAGGACCAAGTTGCAAATAATCCATAGATGAGACGGGAAATGGAATGAAGATTCAAGAGTTTTAGAGGTTAATCAGATGAGGAAAGGAGTCAAGAGGTGAAATATGATCGAAGTATTATCAAACATCAACTTTCAGGCGAAAAAGCTATGCTCGTGATTTTTAATCTCTACTTGAGATCCATTTTTGACATAGTAAACATTAGAATTTGAGGAAGTATATTTCTATCAAAAGTGTAGATCTTTGAGTTTTCTTCACAATTCACTTTGAATCACTTCAATCGAAGATCAAGAGAGAAAGTTATAACCAAAATACTAAAAGCTATCCAGCGGAAAGAATGGTATAACTATGCGGTCGCATAGTATAAATTCTATGCTGTCACATAGAAGCCTCCCGAGAACTTTTTCTCAAATTTTTTTTACTCTATACGACAGCATAGAAATGTACTATGCGGTCACATAGAACAAGATTCGGGGCCGATTCAGCAGGTTCCTTATTTCGTTGAAACTCTTATGGAAAGGAGATTTTTAGGGTTCTATATAAACTAAAACTCGACCAGAATGAGGGGACGCCACTTTTACAGAATTGGAAGGGATTATACACAATTTTGGAGGATTTGGAGAGGAAGAACAAGGTAAAAACAAGGTAATCCACTTCAAGATTCAAGATTTCACTTCAAGAATCAATTGGGTGATGTTCTTCCTTGGTTTTAATTATTGCTTTTCTTTATTTCCCATTATGTTAGGCTAGATTTTCATGTGCTAGGATTTGCGATGAACCTTACATTATGAACCTTAATCTTGAATTTTATTTATTTGACGTTAAAACATGTTTTTAATTATTGAATGATTGGCATGGATTTTATTTTCTCTACAATTATCTGCGCAATAGTTGTATGAGATTTGTGGCTTGTTTTACCCTTGACAGATGGAAAATGAGTTAGACATTATGTTAATTGTCGTAAAGTTCGATAGGGGATAGAAATATACCGCTATGCTTTATGTGATCTTTAAGTATTCATAAATCTTTAATGCATTTTTATATGTTCGCATCCGTCATAGAAATATAGTCGGATCGCATGTGAAAATAGGTTTAATTCTACTCGAGAGAGATTGTTAAACAAATTAGGAATATTGGTCTTCATAATTGAATCGTGTTATCAATTTTATAAAATTCGGATTAAAGAGGATTGATATAAGGGGATTCGGGATCCTAGTACGTATTTCATTATCATATTTTTATAAAACTTGCATTTAGTTATAATCACGCATTTAATTTAGTTAATTTAGGCTTTATATTTATAAGTAGGTTATTAAATCACAATTTAGTTAGCAAAAATATCAAGAATTTCTATTGTTTCGATTAAGGCGACGATAGAGAAAATTGAACTAATCAATCTCTGTGGGATGATATTCGGACTCATTTAATCCACTTTATTACTTGTTAACGAACCGTACACTTGCTATAATTTAAATTGAAAGAAATATTTCGCGAACAATTGACAATTGAAGAAGGAACATCAAATGAAAATATGAGTGATGAAGAACTTGATGATTTGGTCCTTCTTATCAAAAAGTGGAGAGGTTTTCGTAATAATCGAAGATTCCAAAAGAAAGAAGAAAAAGGGGAAGATAGGAACAAAAAGATTGTTTGCTATGATTGTGACAAGCTGGGTCACAAGAGAACTGAGTGTCTAAACAAAAAGAAAAATTTCAAGAAAAAGGCACTCCAAGCCACATGGGATGATAGGGACGACGAAGAACAAAATGGGAATGATAGTCAAGATGAAGTGGCAAATATGTATTTTATGACAATCGAAGATGAGGCGTATTCTTATGATGAGCTTTCAATTTCTTATGATGAAATGCTTGAAAATTTTGAAAAACTCACTTTAAATCATGATATTCTTAAAAAGAAAAACTCTATTTTGGAAGAAGAAATTAAGAAAATTTTCGAAAAGCAAAAAAAGAGTATTGATCACGACCTTTTGATAAAAGAAAACATTTCGTTGAAAGAAAATGTTAATGATTTAACTCAAATTATCCATAAGTTTACTGAAGGTAAGAAAATTGTTGATTTAATGCTCAGTAGTCAAAAGCATGTTTTTTATAAAGGAGGAATTGGATACAAACCCTCTCTAAAACAAAAATCACTCAAAAATATATTTGCTAAGGCTTCAAATATTTCATGTAGCTTTTGTAATAAAAGTGGACATATTGCTTTTAATTGTGTAACTAAAAAGAAATTATTCTTTGTGAACAAATACAAGTGGATGCAATAATCCACAAAAACTAATTATCAAGGACCCAAATTTGTGTGGGTACCAAAAGTCAAAACTTAATTTGTCCTTGTAGGTACCAAAGAAAATAAAAAGTAAATGGTTCTTGGATAGTGGATGCTCGAAGTATATGACTGGAGACTGATCATTATTATCAAACTTTCAAGAGAAGGATGGAGGCCATGTGACCTTTGGAGATACTGCCAAAGGTAAAATAATCGGCATTGGAAATATTGGTAACAACTCATCCCCCTCTATCGAAAATGTTTTACTCGTTGATAATCTCAAACATAATTTACTAAGCATTAGTCAATTATGTGACAAAGGTTATAATATAAAATTCGTTTCTTCTAAATGCCTTATTAAGGATGCTACTTCGAAAGAGGTAATTTTTATAGGAAGCTGAAGTACAGATGTTTATATTATAAACATTGACTTGGAAAATAATGAAAATTGTTTACTTAGCTTGAAAGAAGAATCATGGTTATGACATAGAAGACTTGGACATGTAAACATGGATCTTCTTTCAAGAATTTCCAAAAATTGTTTTGTAAAAGGTTTACCGAATTTGAAATTTGAAAAAGATAAAATTTGTGATGCTTGTCAATTTGGAAAACAAGTAAAAAGCTCTTTCAAACCAAAACTTTATATTCAACCACAAAACCATTACAACTTCTTCATATGGATCTTTTTGGACCTTCTAGGACGGCTAGCTTAGGAGGTAAACATTATTCTTTTGTTATTGTCGATGATTTTTCAAGATTTACTTGGGTTATATTTTTTGGCTTAAAAGAATAAGCTTTGAAAACTTTTAAACATTTTTGTAAGAAAGTTGAAAATGAAAAAGGCTATTCTATTTCAATTATTAGAAGTGACCATGGTAAAGAATTTGATAATGTTAGGTTTGATGATTTTTGTAAAGAACATGGATATGAACATAATTTTTCGTCTCCTAGAACACCTCAACAAAATGGTGTAGTAAAAAGGAAGAATCGTACATTGCAAGAAATGACTCAAACTATGTTAAATGAAAATAACTTGCCTAAATATTTTTGGACCGAAGCCGTTAATACCGCTTGCTACATTATCAATAGAGTATTAGTAAGCAAAAGGAAAACTAAAACTCCTTACGAACTTTGGAAAAATAGAATTCCAAATATTAGTCATTTCAAAGTTTTTGGATGTAAATGTTTTATTTTAAATACAAAAGACAATTCGGGGAAATTCGACTCCAAATTCGATATTGGAATTTTCTTGGGATATTCATTGACTAGCAAAGCATATAGAGTTTTTAACAAACGAACTCTCGTCGTTGAAGAATCCATGCATGTTACTTTTGATGAAACTAACTCATTTGATCGAGAGAAAGGTAGTGATGACAATGTAGGTTTGGAAGCTCCTTTCGAACAAACGAAAATTCAAGACCAAAATAAGGAAGCACCAAATGGAGATATAGAAAAGTCAAATGCTCAAGAAAATGAAGAAAGACAAACTGGAGAACAAAGTGATCCCTTGTTACCAAAAGAATGGAGGTTCGTTCCATCTCATCCCAAATAGCCAATAATTGGTGATCCATCAAAAGGTATCACTACTAGAACCTCTTACAAAAATCATTTTGGTAGTTGTGCATTTATTTCTCAGATCGAACCTAAGAATTTCAAAGAAGCTGAGTTTGATGAGTTTTGGATTCTAGCGATGCAAGAAGAATTAAATCAATTTGAAAGAAACCATGTTTGGGACTTAGTCGCTAGACCAAACAATCAAACCATTATTGGAACAAAATGGGTTTTTAGAATTAAAAGAGATGAAAATGGAATAATTGTGCATAACAAAGCTAGATTAGTGGCCCAAGGTTACAATCAAGTAGAAGGTATCGATTTTGAAGAAACATTTGCACCTGTAGCAAGATTAGAATCTATTCGTATACTTCTTGCATTTGCATGTTACAAAGATTTTACACTTTATCAAATGGATGTTAAAAGTGCTTTTTTAAATGGTTTCATTCAAGAAGACGTTTTTGTTGAGCAACCTCCCGGTTTTAAAGATCACAAGTATCCAGATCATGTATTTAAACTTCAAAAAGCTCTTTAGGGTTTGAAACAAGCTCCTAGAGCTTGGTACGAATGGTTGAGCAAATTTCTTCTCTCAAATGGTTTTTCGATTGGAAAAGCAGATACTACACTTTTTATAAAAACTCATAAAAATGATATGCTAATTGTTCAAATTTATGTTGACGATATTATTTTTGGCGCTACAAATATACATCTTTGTGAAGAATTTTCAAAACGCATGAGTAAAGAATTTGAAATGAGCATGATGGGTGAGTTAAAATTTTTTCTTGGCCTTCAAATTAAACAAATGAAAGAAGGAATTTTTATAAATCAAAATAAATATTATTAGACATGATTAAGAAATTTGACATGCATGACATCAAGCTTATGAACACACCTATGAGCACATCACTAAAGCTTGATAAGGATGAGCAAGGTACATCCGTGGACTTCACAAAATATCGAGATATGATCGGAACCCTTCTTTATTTAACTGCTAGTAGGCCCAATATTATGTTTAGTGTTTGCCTATATGCTCACTTTCAATCTAATACTAAAGAATCATACTTAAAGGCCGTAAAAAGAATTTTTCATTATCTAAGTGGTATGAGAACTTTAGGACTTTGGTATCCAAAAGGCACTCATATTGACTTAATTAATTATTCGGATGCTGATTGGACCAAATGAAATGTTGATCGTAAAAGCACAAGTGGAAATTATCACTTTTTAGACTTTGCACTTGTGTCTTGGTCTAGTAAGAAACAAAATCCCGTTGCACTATCCACCCACGAGGCGGAATATATCTCGACCGCTAGTTGTTGTGCACAAACACTTTGGATGAAACAAACTAAAGTGTTTACCTACTTCTCTCTCAGCAAGGTTCTTATCGATTGAACTTAGCTAATTGTACACTGATTTTTGACACATTGTTTGACACTTCTATTGTTTTCAAGTGTCAATTGGATGGGTATTTAAATTGTCCAACAAGGTAATGTCACGTTGGAAACTGTAAACTGAACTGTACACCATAGTATACATGTAGCAAGATTCTTAACGATTGAACTTTGCTATTCGTTCACTAATTTTTGACACGTTGTTTGACCTTGCATTTTTGTCAAGTGCCAATTGGATGAAAAAAAAAGTTTAAAAGTTAAACAGTCCAATAGAGTAATGTCACGTGACAAAGTATAAACTAAAGTACACACCATTGTGTACATGTAGCAAGGATCTTACCGATTGAACTTTACTATTTGTACATTGATTTTTGACAAGTTGTTTGACACTTGCATTGTTGTCAAGTGTCAATTGGATGGGAAAATTGTTTGAAAATTAAACTATCCAACAGGGTAATGTCACGTGACAAAGTGTAAACAAAAGTATACACCATAGGTGTAATACTCCGAACTTTTATGCTGATTTAAATTTCTTTAAGATGGCGATTTAACTTTCAATACTATTTTTGACCATAAGAAAAGGGGACACCACTTTTGTAGTGGTTAATGTTAGAGATAGCTAATGACTACAAGCATGAGGTGTTAAATGTTGCGTATACATGAAGTGATTATTAGTTAGTCGAAACTTAAGTCAAGTTTGAAATTGAATGTGGTCGATTATTTTGTTAGGACTTCAATTGACCAAATGATTAAATTAATTTACGATCTACAATTTTTGGATATGTAAGTTGGATATAAGTTTAGATTTGGGATACATTTGCTAATAATGAAAGATAGAGGGTTGGATTATATTAGTTGGAAGATTAGAGATTTCCTTTGCAAATATAGGTCTATAGGCTACTAATTACCTATAATCATCCCCACTTGTTATCCATTACCACCATACATTTGGATCATAGATTAAACAAGTGTACAAGTATAAAAAAAAAAAAAAAAAAAAAGGGGGTCAAAGTCGGCCACACAAGTAATAAAAAAATAAAAATATCTTTTATACTTATCCTCTTATACAAGCATAAATATATCCCTATCCATGCCATAGAGAAAGAGATTTCTTTCATTTCTACAAAACACTTATACATTTGAAAAGAGAGCCAAAAACCGAAAATAAGGAAGGAAAGGGAAGGAAGTAAACCTAGCACTTCCAATTTACATTTCAATCGAAGATCTTCAAGTTTTACGGTAAGATACCCTTCATGCTTAAGAGTTATGATTTTCATGGTAATATTTATACTTAAACTATGCATGAAAAACCACAATATAATTATGGTGGACAAGTCCACAAAGTTAGATATCTATTTATGCCTTAGGACAAGTCCGAAGGGCACC
>NW_019235741.1:1133976-1134131 GCF_002742605.1 Olea europaea var. sylvestris
CAAATTTTGTAATTATACCTTTCATGTTATGATAAGAGACATTTTTGTAGCTTATTTTCCTTACAAGAGACAAAAGGCAGAAACGGGACAGTTTCTGGAGTCATTTTCAAAATGATATTTCTAACTCTATAAACGTCCATTTGAGATTCTAAAAA
>NW_019235741.1:1134137-1153243 GCF_002742605.1 Olea europaea var. sylvestris
AGTTATCAAGGTTTTAACGTCAAAGGGTCAATCTGAATTTCCTGTGTAATATTTCACTGTTTTCAGTAAAACGTCTATATCATATGATCTTGAAAAATTTTCATATTTTAACCTAGAAAACTACTTGAAATTATATTTCTAATGCCACAAATTTCATGTAAAACGGAGTTGGGATGAATTTTATAAAAATTGTCAAACTTGCTGCTCCAACTAATCTTGACAGTGCCGAGGCCGTATATGTGAAGCATAATTCCTTGTCGACATGCACTTTTATCGGCCATCAAATTTTATAAGCATTATTTTACCAAGTTGAAAAATAAGTTTCTAACATGTAATACTTCTATTTAAGAGTATTTACATGTACCAAAGGCAGAAGTTATTATGTTTAGTACGTGACCCTCGAAGCTTAAGTTCGGGGCGTCACAATAGGGCACATGTAACAAGGTCCTTACCGATTGAACTTTGCTATTTGTACCCTGATTTTCGCATTGTGTGACACTTGCATTGTTGTCAAATGTCAATTGGATGGGAAAACTATTTGAAATTTAAACTATCTAATAGGGTCATGTTACATGACAAAGTGTAAACTAAAGTGCATACAATAGTGTACATGTAGCAAGGTTCTTACCGTCTGAACTTTGCTATTTGTACCCTAATTTTTGATATGTTGTGTGACACTTGCATTGTTATCAAGTGTCAATTGGATGGGAAAACTATTTGAAATTTAATCTGTCCAATAGGGTAATGTCACGTGGCAAAGTATAAATTAAAGTGCACACCATAGTGTACATGTAGCAAGGTTCTTACCGATTGAACTTTGCTATTTGTACACTGATTTTTGACACGTTGTTTAACACTTGCACTGTTGTCAAGTGTCAAATGGATGGAAAAACTATTTGAAATTTAAATTGTCCAGTAGGATAATGTAGTGTGGCAAAGTGTAAACTAAAGTGTACGCCATAGAGTACATGTCGTGTAGAACTCCAAATAATTCTAGACACCTTAGTGGCACTAAGACATGAATATTGGATGACTAAAGTATACTTCATATTTTTAGTCTCATTGGAAACCCATTTTCGACATAGGAAACATTCGATTTGGAAACTGATATCTAAATAAAAATTGTAGCTCTTTGAGATAACTTTCCAACACACTTTGAACTACCTCAATCGGATATCGGGAGAAGAAGTTATGATAGAAAACACTGAAGGCTGTGTAGTGTTAACAGGACTACAACCAGTCGACCGAAACTGCTTGAAATGAAAATTCTCGTTTTTTCTCTAGAATTTAAATATTTATTTTCATCAATTATTTTCTCAAACGGCCACCCATGTTTTTGGCAATAAAAACCTCACTAAATTGAAGCATTTAACCTCAAACTTAAATGGTACCCATATTTTCTCTCTTAAATGAAATTTGACCCTTCATTTGTTTTAAGTTATGAGATATTTACCTATAAATAGAGACCTCATTTCACTCATTTTTTCTCACACCAAAAGCAAGAGCTTTTACATACTAAAGAAAGAGTTTCCAAGAGAGAAAAAGAGAGGGAGGAAAACTATTTTTTCTAGAAGTTTAAGAAGTATTTTTAAGCATCAATTCTCAATGGTTTTCAAACATCCAAGGAGTGCATTTCTTTCAAAGTCCAAGTTTTATCGAAGTTCTCAATCCAAGTTTTCAAAGTTTCAAAAGCATCAATCAATGTAGGTAGAGGTGCAATGTGTTTAATCTAGCAAGGTCCTTACCGATTGAACTTTGCTATTTTTACACTGATTTTCGACACGTCGTTTGACACTTGCATTGTTTCCAAGTGTCAATTGGATGGGAAAACTGTTTCAAATTTAAACTGTCTAACAGGGTAATGTCATGTGGTAAAGTGTAAACTAAAGTGTACACCATAGTGTACATGTAGTAAGGTCCTTACCGATTGAACTTTGCTATTCGTACACTAATTTTTCACATGTTGTTTGACACTTGCATTGTTATCAACTGTCAATTAGATGAGAAAACTGTATGAAATTTAAATAGTCCAACAGTGTAATGTCACGTGGTAAAGTGTAAACTAAAGTGTACACCATAGTGTACATGTAGCAAGGTCCTTACCGATTGAACTTTGCTGTTCGTACACTAATTTTTAACACATTGTTTGACACTTGCATTGCTGTTAAGTGTCAATTGGATGGAAAAACTGTTTGAAATATAAACTACCCAATGGGTTATGTCACGTGGCAAAGTGTAAACTAAACTGTACACCATAGTGAACATGTAGTAACGTCCTTATCGATTGAACTTTGTTATTTGTACACTGATTTTTGACACATTGTTTAACACCTGCATTGTTGTCAAGTGTTAATTGGATGGGAAAAGTGTATCGAATTTAAACTGTCCAACAGGTCAATGTCTTGTGGCAAAGTGTAAACTAAACTGTACGCCATAGTGAACATGTAGTAAGATCCTTACGGATTTAACTTTGCTATTTGTACATTGATTTTTGACATGTTGTTTGACACTTGAATTATTGTCAAGTGTCAATTAGATGGAAAAACAGTTTGAAATTTAAACTGTCCAATATGGTAATGTAAAGTGGCAAAGTGTAAAGTAAAGTGTACACCATAGTGTTCATGTAGCAAGGTCGTTACCGATTGAACTTCTCTATTTGTATACTAATTTTTGAAACGTTGTTTGACACTTGCATTGTTGTCAAGTGTCAACAGGATGGGAAAATAGTTTGAAATTTATAATGTCCAACAGGATAATGTTACATGGCAAAATGTAAACTAAAGTGTAAACCATAGTGTACATGTAGCAAGGTCCTTACCATTTGAACATTGCTATTTGTAGACTAATTTTCACACATTTTTTGATACTTGTATTGTTGTAAAGTGTCAATTGGATGGGAAAACTATTTGAAATTCAAACTATTCAATAGGGTAATGTCATGTGGCAAAGTGTAAACTAACGTATTCACCACAGTGTACATGTAGCAAGGTCCTTATCGATTGAAATTTGCTATTTTTACACCTATTTTCGACACGTTGTTTAACACTTGCATTGTTGTCAAGTGTCAATTGGATGGGAAAACTGTTTGAAATTAAATTGTCCAATAGGGTAATGTCACGTGGCAAAGTGTAAACTAAAGTGTACACCATAGTGTACATGTAGCAAGGTCCTTACCGATTGGATTTTACTATTTGAACATTGATTTTTGACACGTCGTTTGACACTTGCATTGTTGTCAAGTGTCAATTGGATCTAAAAACTATTTGAAATTTGAAATGTCCAACAGGATAATGACACATGGCAAAGTGTAAACTAAAGTGTACGCCGAAGTGTACATCTGGCAAGATCCTTACCGATTGAACTTTGCTCTTTTTACACTGATTTTCGACACGTCGTTTGACACTTGCATTGTTTTCAAGTGTCAATTGGATGGGAAAACTATTTCAAATTTAAACTGTCCAATAGGGTAATGTCACGTGGCAAAGTGTAAACTAAAGTGTACACCATAGTGTACATGTAGCAAGGTACTTATCGATAGAACTTTGCTCTTTGTACACTGATTTTCCGCACGTTGTTTGACACTTGCATTGTTGTCAAGTGTCAATTAGATGGAAAAACTAGATGAAATTTAAATAGTCCAACAGTGTAATGTCACGTGATAAAGTGTAAACTAAAGTGTACATGTAGCAAGGTCCTTATTGATTTAACTTTGCTGTTTGCACACTAATTTTTGACACGTTGTTTGACACTTGCATTGCTGTCAAGTGTCAATTGGATGGAAAAACTGTTTGAAATATAAACTACCCAATAGGGTTATGTCACGTCGCAAAGTGTAAACTAAACTGTACACCATAGTGAACATGTAGTAAGGTCCTTACCGATTGAACTTTGCTATTTGTACACTGATTTTTGACACGTTGTTTGACACCTGCATTGTTATCAAGTGTCAATTGGATGGGAAAAGTGTATCAAATTTAAACTGTCCAATAGGGCAATGTCATGTGGCAAAGTGTAAACTAAACTGTACGCCATAGTGAACATGTAATAAGGTCCTTACCAATTGAACTTTGCTATTTATACATCGATTTTTGACACATTATTCGACACTTGAATTATTGTCAAGTGTCAATTGGATGGAAAAACCGTTTGAAATTTAAACTGTCCAATAGGGTAATGTAAAGTGGCAAAGTGTAAAGTAAAGTGTAATACTCCGAATTTTGTGCTCATTTAATTTTTAGAATAGCAATTTACCTTTTCAAAATTTATTATGATCAAAAAAAAATTTATTTATGGTTGCCAAATTTTGCATTGGTTGATTTATTAAAAGTTTTTCCAAATAATTTGTTAATTAGGGGTTTGTGATAAATGTCCATTTTACACCTAATTACTAAAGTTAAACATTGTTTCTCCAACTTGGCCGAAAATTGATGAAACATATATGCATGAGGTGGCTAACTAATGCATGAGGTGTTTTGGATTTAAGAAAATGAAACCATGCAGCCTACACATGTTGAATTTCTTGAAGAGTCACCCAAAATTAATCATTTTTCTCACCTATAAATAGATGTGTTGCTGCCCTTTATTTCTCTTGCATGAAAAACAACTTATCACTTGTTTAAAAAAGGGCAGAAAACGTGAGGGAAAAAGAGGACCAGCCTAGCATTTCTCAATTCATTTTCAACCAAGATTTCTTCAAGTTTTATTGTAAGATACTTTCTCTGCTTAAGTGGTATGATTTCATGGTAATATTTATGCTTAAGCTATGCATGAAAAACCATAATATGAATGTGGTGGACAAGTCCACAAAATTAGATATCTATTTATGCCTTAGGACAAGTCAGAAGGGTACCGGCAAGCCGGAATGTGCAAGTATGTGTTTGATTGCATTCTTTTGTGTAGTATTAACATGATAAAATCCAAGCATGGCATCTTACTGATTATTCTTTATGCTCATAGTGTTCTATACTAAATTCTCAGATTCATAATTGTGGAGTTGGTGGAAGTCAGTGGGCAAAATCGATGATGGATCAAGGACAAAATTATTTTACATCGAAGTTTCTGTTTTGTATGTTTTGTTTGACAGTTTTCCATATGTTTTGCTTTTGTTATTATATAAAAACATGTATAAGACATGATGTAATATGATACTGGAAGTAAATTATGTAATTATATCTATCATGTTATGTTAAGAGACATTTTTTTGTTTTTACTTTCCCTTGCAAATGATAAAAAGGCAGAAATGGGACAGTTTTTGGGTCAACTTCAACATGATATTTTTGACTCCATAAACGCCCATTTGAGACTCTAAAAATATTACTGTGTTCCTCATTGAGTTTTCTTAATATGGGCACAAGAATCACTCAATTTGGATATCTGTAGCCTGAGATATGAATTTTTAAACGTTGAAGGGTCAAATCTGAAATTTCTGTGCAATACCTCACTGTTTTCAGTAAAACGCCCATATTATATGATCTTGGAAATTTTTTATATTTTAACCTAGAAAACTATTTGAAAATCTCTTTCTAATTTCATAAATTTCATAGAAAATGGAGTTGGGATGAATTTTATAAAAATAGTTGAACTTGCTGCCCCAACTAACCGTAGCAGTGCAGAGTCCGTATATGTAAAGTATAATTTCTTGTCGACATGCGCTTCTGCGGGCCATTAAAATTTATGAGAGACATTTTACCAAGTTGAAAATAAGTTTCTAACATGTAATACTTCTATTTAAGAGTATTTACATGTACCAAAGGCAGAAGCTATTATGTTTAGTACGTGACACTCGAAATTTAAGTTCCGGGCGTCACATAAAGTGTACACCAAAGTGTTCACGTAGCAAGGTCATTACCGATTGAACTTCTCTATTTGCACACTAATTTTCGAAACGTTATTTAACACTTGCATTGTTGTCAAGTTTCAACTGGACGGGAAAATAGTTTGAAATTTAAACTGTCCAACAGGATAATGTCACGTGGCAAATTGTAAACTAAAGTGTACACCATAGTGTACATGTAGCAAGGTCTTTACCGCTTGAACTTTCCTATATGTACACTGATTTTTGAAACATTATTTGACACTTGCATTGTTGTCAAGTGTAAATTAGGAGGAAAAACTGTTCGAAATTTAAACTTTCCAACAGGATAATGTCACGTGGCAAAGTGTAAACTAAAGTGTACACCATAGTGTACATGTAGCAAGGTTCTTATCGATTGAACTTTGCTATTTGTATACTGATTTTTGAGACGTTGTTTTACACTTGCAATGTTGTCAAGTGTCAATTGGATGGGAAAATTGTCTGAAATTTAAACTGTCCAACATGGTAATGACACGTTGTAAAGTGTAAACTAATGTGTACACCATAGTGTACATGTAGCAAGGTTCTTATCGATTGAACTTTGCTATTTGTATACTGATTTTTGAGACGTTGTTTTACACTTGCAATGTTGTCAAGTGTCAATTGGATGGGAAAATTGTCTGAAATTTAAACTGTCCAACATGGTAATGACACGTTGTAAAGTGTAAACTAATGTGTACACCATAGTGTACATGTAGGAAGGTCCTTACCGATTGAACTTTGCAATTTGTACACTGATTTTCGAAACGTTGTTTGAGACTTGCATTATCGTCAAGTGTCAATTGGACGGAGAACTATTTGAAATTTAAACTATCCAACTGGATAATGTCACGTTGCAATGTGTAAACTAAAGTGTACACAGTAGTGTACATGTAACAAGTTTCTTACCGATTGAACTTTGCTAGTTATACTCTGATTTTTGACATGTTGTGTGACACTTGCATTTTTGTCAAGTGTCAATTGGATGAAAAAACTATTTGAAATTTAAATAATCCAATACGGTAATGTCACGTGGCAAAGTGTAAACTAAAGTGTGCACCATAGTGTACATGTAGCAAGGTCCTTACCGATTGAACTTTGTTATTTGTACCCTGATTTTTCACACGTTGTTTGACACTTGCATTGTTGTCAAGTGTCAATTAGATGGGAAAACTGTTTGAAATTTAAACAATCCAACAGGGTAATGGCACATGGCAAAGTGAAAACTAAAGTGTACACCATAGTGTACATGTAGCAAAGTCCTTACTGATAGAACTTTCCTATTTGAACACTGATTTTCGTCACGTTGTTTGACACTTTCATTTTTGTCAAGTGTCAACTGAGGGAGAAAAGTGTTCGAAGTTAAAACTATCCAATAGGGTAATGACATGTGGCAAAGTGTACACTAAAGTATGCACCATAGTGTACCTGTAGCAAAGTTCTTACCGAATAAACTTTGCTATTTGTAAACTAATTTTTGACACGTTGTTTGACATTTGCATTGTTGTCAAGTGACAATTGGATGGAAAAACTGTTTGAAATTTAAACTGTCCAATAGGATAATGTCACGTGGCAAAGTGTAAACTAAAGTTTACACCATAGCGTACATGTAGCAAGGTTCTTACCGATTGAACTTTGCTATTTGTACACAGATTTTGGGCACATTGTTCGACACTTGCATTGTCGTCAAGTGTCAATTGGATGGAAAAACTGTATAAAATCTAAACTGTCCAACAGGGTAATGTCACGTGGCAAAGTGTAAAATAAATTGTACACCACAGTGTACATGTAGCAAGGTCCTTACCGTTTGAACTTTGCTATTTGTAGACAAATTTTTGACGCGTTGTCTGACACTTGCATTACTGTCAAGTGTTAATTGGTTGGGAAAATGTTTTGAAATTTAAACAGTCCAACATGATAATGTCACGTGGCGAAGTGTAAACTAAAGTGTACACCATAGTGTACATGTAGCAAGGTTCTTTCCGATTGAACTTTGCTACTTGTACACTGATTCTTGACACATTGTTTGACGCTTGCATTGTTGTGAAGTGCCAATTAGATGGGAAAATTGTTTGAAATTTAAGCTATCCAACAGGGTAATGTCACGTGGCGAAGTGTAAACTGAAGTGTACACCATAGTGTATATGAAGCAAGGTCCTTACCGATTGAACTTTGCTATTTGTACACTGATTTTCGAAACATTGTTTGATACTTACATCTTTGTCAACTGTCAATTGTCTGGGAAAACTATTTGAAATTTAAATTGTCCAACAGTATAATATCACATGGCAAACAACAAACTAAAGTGTACACCATAGTGTACATGTGGCAAGGTTCTTAACGATTGACTTTGCTATTTGTACACTGATTTTTGACACGTTGTTTAACACTTACATTGTTGTCCAGTGTCAATTGGATGGAAAAACTATTTGAAATTTAAACTGTCCAATAGGGTAATGTCACGTTGCAAAGTGTAAACTAAAGTTTACACCATAGTGTACATGCAGCGAGATTCTTACCGATTGAACTTTGCTAGTTGTACACTTATTTTTGACACGTTGTTTGGCAGTTGCATTGTTGTCAAATGTGTATTGGATGTGATAACTGTTTGAAGTTTAAACTGTTCAACTGGGGAATGTCACGTGGCAAAGTGTAAACTAAAGTGTTCACCATAGTGTACAAGTAGTAAGGTCCTTATCGATTGAAATTTGCTATTTTTACACTGATTTTCAACACGTTGTTTGACAACTGCATTGTTGCCAAGGGTCAATTGGATGGGAAACTATTTGAAATTAAACTGTTCAATAGGGTAATTTCACATGGCAAAGTGGAAACTAAAGTGTACCCCATAGTGTACATGTAGCAAGGTCCTTACATATTAAACTTTGCTATTTGAACACAGATTTTTGACACGTCATTTGACACTTACATTGTTGTCAAGTGTCAATTGGATGAAAAAATTGTTTGAAATTTAAAATGTCCAACAGGGTAATGATACATGGTAAAGTGTAGACTAAAGTGTGCATCTAGCAAGGTCCTTACCGATTGAACTTCACTATTTTTACACTGATTTTCGACGCGTCATTTGACACTTGCATTGTTTTCAAGTGTAAATTGGATGGGAAAACTATTTTAAATCTAAACTGTCCAACAGGGTAATGTCACGTGGAAAAGTGTAAACTAAAGTGTACACCATAGTGTACATGTAGAAAGGTCCTTATCGATTGAACTTTACTATTTGCACACTGATTTTTCACAAGTTCTTTGACACTTGTGTTGTTGTCAAGTGTCAATTAGATGGAAAAATTGTATAAAATTTAAATAGTCCAATAGGGTACTATCACGTGGTAAAGTGTAAACTAAAGTGTATACCATAGTGTACACGTAGCAAGGTCCTTACTGATTAAACTTTTCTATTTGTACACTAATTTTTGACACGTTGTTTGACACTTGCATTGTTGTCAAGTGTCAATTGGATGGGAAAACTGTTTGGAATTTAAATTGCCCAATAAGGTAATGTCACGTGGCAAAGTGTAAACTAAAGTGTACACCATAGTGTAAATGTAGCAAGGTTCTTACCGATTAAAATTTACTATTTGTACATTGATTTTTGACACGTTGTTTGGCACCTGCATGGTTGTCGAATATCAATTGGATGGGAAAATTGCTTCAAATTTAAACTATCCAACAGGGTAATGTCACGTTGCAAAGTGTAAATAATAGTGTACACCATAGTGTACATGTAGCAAGATACTTACCGATTGAACTTTTCTATTTGTACACCAATTTTTCACACGTTGTTTGACACTTGCATTATTGTCAAGTGTCAATTAGATGGGAAAACTGTTTCAAATTTAAACTGTCCAATACAGTAGCGTCACGCGACAAAGTGTAAACTAAACTGTACACCATAGTGAACGTGTAGTAAGGTCTTTACCGATTGAACTTTGCTATTTGTACACTGATTTTTGGCACGTTGTTTGACACTTGCGTTTTTGTCAAGTGTTAATTGAATAGAAAAATGATTTGAAATTTAAACTGTCCAATCAAGTAATGTAACGTGGTAAAGTATAAATTAAATTGTACACCATAGTCTACATGTAGCAAGGTCGTCACTGATCGAACTTTGCTATTTGTACACTAATTTTTGAAACATTGTTTGGCACTTGCATTGTTGTCAAGTCTCAACTGGATGGGAAAATAGTCTGAAATTTAAATTGTCCAACATGATAATGTCACTGGCAAAGTGTAAACTAAAGTGTACACCATAGTGTACATGTAACAACTTTCTTACCGATTGAACTTTGCTAGTTGTACGCAGATTTTTGACACGTTGTTTGACACTTGCATTGTTGTCAAGTGTCAATTGGATGGAAAAACTATTTGAAATTTAAACTGTCCAACAGTGTAATGTCACGTGGCAAAGTGTACACCATAGTGTACATGTAGCAAGGTCGTTACCGATTGAACTTTGCTATTTGTACACTGATTTTCGACATGTTGTTTGACACTTGCATTGTTGTCAAGTGTCAATTGGATGGAAAAATTGTTTGAAATCTAAACTATGCAAAAGAGTAACATCATGTGGCGAAATGTAAACTAAAGTGTACACCATAGTGTACATATGGCAAGGTCGTTGCCGATTGAACTTTGCTATTTGTACCTTGATTTTTCACACATTATTTGACACTTGCATTGTTGTCAAGTATCAATTAGATGGGAAAACTATTTGAAATTTAAACAATCCAGCAGGGTAATTTCACATGGAAAAGTGGAAACTAAAGTGTACACCATAGTGTACATGTAGCAAGGTCTTTACCGATAGAACTTTGTTATTTGAACACTGATTTTCGTCACGTTGTTTGACACTTTCATTTTTTTCAAGTACCAATTGGGTGAGAAAATTGTTTGAAATTTAAACTGTCCAATAGGGTAATGACACATGGCAAAGTGTAAACTAAAGTATACACCGTATTGTACATGCAGCAAAGTTTTTACCGATTGCAATTTAGTACTTGTAAACTAATTTTTGGCATGTTGTTCGACATTTGCATTGTTATCAAGCCTCAATTGGATGGAAAAACCATTTGAAATTTAAACTGTCCAACAGGATAATGTCTTGTGGCAAAGTGTAAACTAAAGTTTACAGCATAGCGTACATGTAGCAAGGTTCTTACCGATTGAATTTTGCTATTTATACATAGATTTTGAACACATTGTTTGACACTTGTATTATTGTCAAGTGTCAACTGGATGGAAAAATTGTTTGAAATTTAAACTGTCCAACAGGGTAATGTCACGTGGCAAAGTGTAAAACAAATTGTTCACCATAGTGTACATGTAGAAAGGTCCTTACCGGTTGAACTTTGCAATTTGTACACTAATTTTTGAAATGTTGTTTGGCACTGGCACTATTGTGAATTGGATGGGAAAACATTTTGAAATTTAAAATGTCCAACAGGATAATGTCACATGACAAAGTGTATACTAAAGTGTACACCATAGTGTACATGTAGCAAGGTTCTTACCGATTGAACTTTGCTATTTGTACACTAATATTTGACACGTTGTTTTACACTTGCATTGCTGTCAAGTGTCAATTGGATGGGAGAACTATTTGAAATTTAAACTGTCCAACATGGTAATGACATGTGACAAATTGTAAACTAATGTGTACACCATAGTGTACATATAGCAAGGTCCTTACCGATTGAACTTTGCAATTTGTACACTGATTTTCGAAATGTTGTTTGACACTTGCATTGTTGTCAAGTGTCAGTTGGATGGAAAACTGTTTGAAATTTAAACTATCCAACTAGATACTGTCACGCGACAAAGTGTAAATGAAAGTGTACACAGTAGTGTACATGTAGCAAGTTTCTTACCGATTCAACTTTGCTATCTGTACTCTGATTTTTGACATGTTGTGTGACACTTGCATTTTCGTCAAGCGTCAATTGGATGAAAAAACTGTTTGAAGTTTAAACTATTCAACAGGGTAATGTCACATGGTAAAGTGTAAACTAAAGTGTACACCATAGTGTACATGTAGCAAGGTCCTTACCAATTGAACTTTGATATTTGTACACTAATTTTTGACACGTTGTTTGACACTTGCATTGTTGTCAAGTGTCAATTGGATAGGAAAACTGTTTGAAATCTAAACTATCCAACAGTGTAACGTCACGTGGCAAAGTGTAAACTAAAGTGTACAGCATAGTGTACATGTAGGAAGATCCTTACCGATTGAACTTTGCTATTTGTCCCCTGATTTTTCACACGTTGTTTGACACTTGCATTGTTGTCAATTGTCAATTAGATGAGAAAACTGTTTGAAATTTAAACAATCCAACAGGGTAATGTCACATGGCAAAGTGAAAACTAAAGTGTACACCATACTGTTCATGTAGCAAGGTCCTTACCGATAGAACTTTGCTATTTGAATACTGATTTTCGTCACATTGTTTGACACTTTCATTTTTGTCAAGTGTCAACTGAGGGAGAAAATTGTTTAAAATTTAAACTGTCCAACAGGGTAATGACACGTGGCAAAGTTTAAACTAAAGTACACACCATAGTGTGCATATAGCAAAGCTCTTACCGATTGAACTTTGCAATTTGTAAACTCATTTTTGACACATTTGTTGACATTTGCATTGTTGTCAAACGAGAATTTGATGGAAAAACTGTTTCAAATTTAAACTGTCCAACCGGATAATGTCACGTAACTAAAGTTTACACTATAGTGTACATATAGCAAGGTTCTTACCGATTGAACTTTACTATTTATAACAGATTTTGGACACATTGTTCGACACTTGCATTTTTGTCAAGTGTCAATTGGATGAAAAAAACTGTTTCAAGTTTAAACTATCCAATAGGGTAATGTCACGTGGTAAAGTGTAAACTAAAGTGTACCCCATAGTGTACATGTATCAAGGTCCTTACCGATTGAACTTTGCTATTTGTACACTAATTTTTGAAACGTTGTTTGACACTTGCATTGTTGTCAAGTGTCAATTGGATAGGAAAACTATTTGAAATCTAAGCTATCCAACAGTGTAACGTCACGTGGCAAAGTATAAACTAAAGTGTACAGCATAGTGTACATGTAGCAAGGTTCTCCCCGGTTGAATTTTGCTATTTGCACACTGATGTTTGACACGTTGTTTTACACTTGCATTGCTGTCAAGTGTCAATTGGATGGGAAAACTGTTTGAAATATAAACTGTCCAACATGGTAATGACATGTGGCAAAGTGTAAACTAATGTGTATACAATAGTGTACATGTAGCAAGGTCCTTACCGATTAAACTTTGCAATTCGTACACTGATTTTCGAAATGTTATTTGACACTTGCATTGTTGTCAAGTGCCAATAGGATGGAAAACTGTTTGAAATTTAAACTATCCAACTGGATAATGTCACTTGGCAAAGTGTAAACGAAAGTGTACACAGTAGTGTAAATGTAACAAGTTTCTTACCGATTGAACTTTGCTTTTTGTAGTCTGATTTTTGACATGTTGTGTGACACTTGCATTTTTGTCAAGTGTCAATTGGATGAAAAAAACTGTTTCAAGTTTAAACTAGCCAATAGGGTAATGTCACGTGGCAAAGTGTGCCAAGGTCCTTATCGATTGAACTTTGCTATTTGTACAATAATTTTTGAAACATTGTTTGACACTTGCATTGTTGTCAAGTGTCAATTGGACGAGAAAACAGTTTGAAATCTAAACTATCCAACAGTGTAACGTCACGTGGAAAAGCGTAAACTAAAGTGTACACCATAGTGTACATGTAGCAAGGTCCTTACCGATTGATCTTTGCTATTTGTACTCTAATTTTTAACATGTTGTTTGACACTTGCATTGTTGTCAAGTGTCAATTGGATAGGAAAACTGTTTGAAATCTAAACTATCCACCAGTGTAACGTCATGTAGCAAAGTGTAAACTAAAGTGTACCTCATAGTGTACATGTAGCAAGGTCCTTATAGATTAAACTTTGCTATTTGTATCCTGATTTTTCACACGTTGTTTGACAGTTACATTGTTGTCAAGTGTCCATTAGATGGGAAAACTGTTTGAAATTTAAACAATCCAACAGAGTAATGTCACATGGTAAAGTGAAAACTAAAGTGTACATCATATTGTACATGTAGCAAGGTCCTTACCGATAGAACTTTGCTACTTGAACACTGATTTTCATCACGTTGTTTGACACTTTCATTTTTGTCAAGTGTCAACTGAGGGAAAAATTGTTTAAAATTTAAACTCTCCAACAGGGTAATGACACATGACAAAGTGTAAACTAAAGTATACACCATAGTATACATGTAGCAAAGTTCTTACCGATTGAACTTTGCTATTTATAAACTAATTTTTGACACATTGGTTGACATTTACATTGTTGTCAAGCGAGAATTGGATGGAAAAACTGTTTGAAATTTAAACTGTCCAACAGGATAATGTCACATGATAAAGTGTAAACTAAAGTTTACACCATGGCGTACATGTAGCAAGGTTCTTACCGATTGAACTTTGCTATTTGTACACAGACTTCGGTCACGTTGTTCGACACTTGTATTGTTGTCAAGTGTTAATTGGATGGAAAAACTATTTGAAATTTAAACTATCCAACAGGGTAATGTCACGTGGGAAAGTGTAAAATAAATTGTACACGATAGTGTACATGTAGCAAGGTCCTTACCGTTTGAACTTTCTTATTTGTAGACTAATTTTTGAATGTTGTTTGACACTTGCATTGTTGTCAAGTGTCAACTGGATGGGTAAGCGGTTTGAAATTTAAACAATCCAACAGGATAATGTCACGTGGCAAAGTGTAAACTAAAGTGCACAAGTAGCAAGGTTCTTTCAGATTGAACTTTGCAACCAGTACACAGATTTTTGACACGTTGTTTGACGCTTGTATTGTTATGAAGTGTCGATGGGAAAAATGTTTGAAATTTAAGCTATCCAACAGGGTAATGTCACGTGGCAAACTGTAAACAGAAGTGCACACCATAGTGTGCATGTAGCAAGGTCCTCACCGATTGAACTTCGCTATTTGTACACTGATTTTTGTAACATTGTTTGACACTTGCATCATTGTCAAGTGTCAATTGAATGGAAAAATTATTTAAAATTTAAACTGTCCAACAGGGTAATGTCACATTGCATAGTGTAAACTAAAGTTTACACTATAGTGTACACGTAGCAAGGTCATTACCGATTGAGCTTTGCTATTTGTACACTAATTTTTGAAACGTTGTTTGACACTTGCATTGTAGTCAAGTGTCAACTAGATGGGAAAACAGTTTGAAATTTAAATTGTCCAACAGGATAATGTCACGTGGCAAAGTGTAAACTAAAGTGTGTACCATAGTGTACAAGTAGCAATGTCCTTACAGATTGAACTTCCCTATTTGAACGCTGATTTTCGAAGCGTTATTTGACACTTGAATTGTTTTCAAGTGTCAATTGGGTGGAAAAACTATTTGAAATTTAAACTTTCCAACAAGATAATGTCACGTGGCAGAGTGTAGACTAAAGTGTACACCATAGTGTACATGTAGCAATGTTCGTACCGATTGAACTTTGCTATTTGTACACAGATTTTTGACGCGTTGTTTTACACTTGAATTGTTGTCAAATGTCAATTGGATGGGAAAAATGTTTGAAATTTAAACTATCCAACATGGTAATTACACGTGGCAATGTGTAAACTAATGTGTACACCATAGTGTACATGTAACAAGGTCCTTACCGATTGAACTTTACAATTTGTACAATGATTTTCGAAACGTTGTTTGACACTTGTATTGTTGTGAAGTGTCAATTGGATGGAAAAATAGTTTGAAATTTAAACTGTCCAACACGATAATATCACATGGCAAAGTGTAAACTAAAGTGTACACCATAGTGTACAAAGTCCTTACCGATTGAACTTCCCTATTTGAACACTGATTTTCGAAACGTTATTTGACCCTTGAATTGTTGTTAATTGTCAATTGGATGGGAAAATTGTCTGAAATTTAAACAATCCAAATGGATAATGTCATGTGGCAAAGTGCAAACTAAAGTGTACACAGTAGTGTACATGTAACAAGTTTCTCACCGATTGAACTTTGCTCTTTGTACTCCAATTTTTTACATGTTGTGTGACACTTGCATTATTGTCAAGTGTCAATTTATGAAAAAACTTTTTAAAATTTAAACTATCCAACAGGGTAATGTCACGTGGCAAAGTGTAAAATAAAGTGTACATCATAGAGTACATGTAGCAAGGTCCTTACCAATTGAACTTTGTTATTTGTACACTGATTTTCGACACGTTGTTTGATACTTGCATTGTTGTCAAGTGTCAATTGGATGTGAAAACTGTTTGAAATCTAAACTATCCAGCAGGGTAACATCACGTGGCAAAGTGTAAACTAAAGTATACACCATAGTGTACATGTAGCAAGGTCCTTACAGATTGAACTTCACTATTTTTGTACCCTGATTTTTCACACGTTGTTTAACACTTGCATTGTTGTCAAGCATCAATTAGACGAGAAAACTGTTTGAAATTTAAACAATTCAATAGGGTAATGTCACATGGCAAAGTGAAAACTAAAGTGTACACCATAGTGTACATGTAGCAAAGGTCCTTACCAATAGAACTTTCCTATTTGAACACTGATTTTTGTCATGTTGCTTGACACTTTCATTTTTTTCAAGTGTCAACTGAGGGAGAAAATTGTTTGAAATTTAAACTGTCCAATAGGGTAATGACACGTGGCAAAGTGTAAACTAAAGTATACACCATAGTGTACATATAGCAAAGTTTCTTACCGATTTAACTTTGCTATTTGTAAACTAATTTTTGACACGTTGGTTGACATTTGCATTGTTGTCAAGCGAGAATTAGATGGAAAATTGTTTGAAATTTAAACTATCCAATAGGATAATGTCACGTGGTAAAGTGTAAACTAAAGTTTACACCATAGCGTACATGTAACAAGGTTCTTACCGATTGACCTTTGCTATTTGTACACAGATTTTGGACACATTGTTTGACACTTGCATTGTTGTCAAGTATCAATTGGATGAAAAAACTGTTTGAAATTTAAACTGTCCGACAGGGTAATGTCACATGGCAAAGTGTAAAATAAATTGTACACCATAGTGTACATGTAGCAAGGTCCTTACTGTTTGAACTTTCCTATTTGTAGACTAATTTTTGACACTTTGTCTGACACTTGCATTGTTGTCAAGTTTCAATTGGATGGGTAAATGGTTTGAGATTTAAACAGTCCAATAGGACAATGTCATGTGGCAAAGTGTAAACTAAAGTGTACACCATAGTGTACATATAGTAAGGTTCTTTCAGATTGAACTTTGCTACTTCTACACAGATTCTTGACACGTTATTTGACGCTTGCATTGTTGTGAAGTGTCAATTGGATGTGAAAACTATTTGAAATTTAAGCTATCCAATAGGGTAATGTCACATGGCAAAGTGTAAACTGAAGTGTACACCATAGTGTGCATGTAGCAAGGTCTTTACTGATTGAACTTTGCTATTTGTACACTGATTTTTGTAACATTGTTTGACACTTGTATCGCTATCAATTGTCAATTGGATGGGAAAGTGGTTTGAAATTTCAATGTCTAGTACGATAATATCACATGGCAAAGTGTAAACTAAAGTATACACCATAGTGCACATGTAGCAAGGTTCTTAACGATTGAACTTTGCTATTTGTACACTGATTTTTGACACATTGTTTGACACTTGTATTGTTATCATGTGTTAATTGGATGGGAAAACTGTTTGAAATTTAAGTTGTCCAACAAGGTAAAGTCACGTGGCAAAGTGTAAACTAAAGTTTACACCATAACGCACATGTAGCAAGGTTTTTACCGATTGAATTTTGCTATTTGTACACTGATTTTTGACACATTATTCGACACTTCAATTGTTGTCAAGTCACAATTCGATTGAAAAACTATTTGAAATTTAAACTGTCCAATAGGGTAATGTCACATTGCAAAGTGTAAACTAAAGTTTACACCATAGTGTACACGTAGCAAGGTCGTTATCCATTGAACTTCGCTATTTGTACACTAATTTTTGAAACGTTGTTTGACACTTGCATTGTAGTCAAGTGTCAACTGGATGGGAAAATAGTTTGAAATTTAAACTGTCCAACAGGATAATATCACGTGGCAAAGTGTAAACTAAAGTGTACACCAAGTGTACAAGTAGCAAGGTCCTTACTTGTGACGCCCCGAACTTAAGTTTCGAGGGCCACGTACTTTACATAATAACTTTTACCTTTGGTACATGTAAATATTCTTAAATAGAAATATTACATGTTAAAAACTTATTTTCAACTTGGTAAAATAATTCTTATAAAATTTGATGGCCGATAAAAGTGCACACCGACAAGGAATTATGCTTCACATATACGGCCTCGGCACTGTCAAGATTAGTTGGGGCAGTAAGTTTGACAATTTTTATAAAATTCATCCCAACTCCGTTTTCTACAAAATTTGTGGAATTAGAAAGATAATTTCAAGTAGTTTTCTAGGTTAAAATATGAAAATTTTCCAAGATCATATGATATAAACGTTTTACTGAAAACAGTGAAGTATTTCACAGGAGATCCAGATTGACCTTTGGACGTTAAAACCTTGAAAAATCAGGCCATAGATATCCAAATTGAGTATTTCTTGCGGCCATACTTTGAAAACTCAAAGAGAAAAACAGACATATTTTTAGAATTTAAAATGGACGTTTATACAGTTAGAAACATCATTTTGAAATTGACTCCAGAAACTGTCCCGTTTCTGCCTTTTATCACTTGCAAGGAAAATAAACTATAAAAACGTCTCTTAACATAACATGAAAGATATAATTACAAAATTTACTATTAATACCATAATACATCATTCCATGTTCATATTTTTACATAATACCATAAGAAAAATAGATGTAAAACTGCCATCGAACAAAACACACAAAAGAAAACTTTCGGTACAAAACTTCGTTGTCCTTAATCCATCATCGCATAAGCCAACTAACTTCCATCAATTCAAATGATCATGGATCTGAAAAGTTTAGCATAACATACTTTGAGTATAAGGAAATACTCAGTAAGATACCATGCTTGAACATTTATCATGATAATACTACACCAAAGAAAGCAATCAAACCCATACTTCCATATTCCGACATGCCGGTGCCCTTCGGACTTGTCCTAAGGCATAAATAGATATCTAACTTTGT
>NW_019235741.1:1160011-1229905 GCF_002742605.1 Olea europaea var. sylvestris
TTTTTTTTTCTTACTTGTACACATGTTTGGTTTATGATCCAAATGTATGGTGGTGATGGATAACAAGTGGGGCTAATTATAGGTAATTAGTAGCCTAAAAACCTATATTTGCAAAGGAAATCTCTAATCTTCCAACTAATATAATCCAACCCTCTATCTTTCATTATTAGCAAATGTATCCCAAATCTAAACTTATATCCAACTTACATATCCAAAAATTGTAGATCGTAAATTAATTTAATCATTTGGTCAATTGAAGTCCTAACAAAATAATCGACCACATTCAATTTAATACTTGACTTAAGGTTCGACTAATTAATAATCACTTCATGTAAACACAACATTTAACACCTCATGCTTGTAGTCATTAGCTACCTCTAACATTAACTACTACAAAGGTGGTGTCCCATTTTTTTATCGCCAAAAATAGTATTGAAAGTTAAATCGCCATCTTAAAGAAATTTAAACTAGCCTAAAATTTCGGAGTATTACATTACTGAATGAACTTCCCTATTTGAACTCTAATTTTCGAAACGTTATTTGACACTTGTATTGTTGTTAAGTGTCAATTGGGGGGAAAACTGTTTGAAATTTAAACTTTCCAATAGGATAATGTCACGTGGCAAAGTGTAAACTAAAGTGTACACCATACTGTACATGTAACAAGGTTCTTACCGATTGAACTTTGCTATTTGTACACTAATTTTTGACACGTTGTTTTACACTTGTATTGTTGTCAAATGTCAATTGGATGGGAAAAATGTTTGAAATTTAAACTGTCCAGCATGGTAATGACACGTGGCAAAGTGTAAACTAATGCGTACACCATAGTGTACATGTGGCAAGGTCTTTACCAATTGAACTTTGCAATTTGTACACTGATTTTCAAAACGTTGTTTTACACTTGCATTGTTGTCAAGTGTCAATTGGATGGGAAAACTAATTGAAATTTAAACTATCCAACTGGATAATGTCACGTGGCAAAGTGTAAACTAAAGTGTACACAGTTGTGTACATGTAACAAGTTTCTTACCAATTGAACTTTGCTATTTGTACTCTAATTTTTGGCTTGTTGTGTGACACTTGCATTATTGTCAAGTGTCAATTGGATGAAAAAATAGTTTGAAATTTAAACTATCCAACAGGGCAATGTCACGTGGCAAAGTGTAAACTAAAGTGTACACCATAGTGTACATGTAGCAAGGTCCTTACCGATTGAACTTTGCTATTTGTACACTGATTTTCGACATGTTGTTTGACACTTGTATTGTTGTCAAGTGTCAATTGGATGGGAAAACTATTTGAAATCTAAACTATCCAACAGTGTAACATCATGTGGTAAAGTGTAAATTAAAGTATACACCATAGTGTACATGTAGCAAGGTCCTTACCGATTGAACTTTACTATTTGTACCTTGATTTTTCACACGTTGTTTGGCACTTGCATTGTTGTCAAGTGTCAATTAGATGGGAAAACTTTTTGATATTTAAACAATCCAACTGGGTAATGTCACATGGGAAAGTGGTAACTAAAATGTACACCATAGTGTACATGTAGCAAGGTCCTTATCGATAGAACTTTACTATTTGAACACTGATTTTCGTCACGTTGTTTGACACTTTCATTTTTGTCAAGAGTCAATTGGGTGAGAAATTGTTTGAAATTTAAACTATCCAATAGGGTAATGACACATGGTAAAGTGTAAACTAAAGTATACACCTTATTGTGCATGTAGCAAAGTTTTTACCGATTGAACATTGCTATTTGTAAACTAATTTTTGACACGTTGTTTGACATTTGCATTGTGGTCAAGCGTCAATTGGATGGAAAAACCGTTTGAAATTTAAACTGTCCAACAGGATAATATCACGTGGCAAATTGTAAACTAAAGTTTATACCATAGCGTACGTGTTGCAAGGATCTTACAGATCGAACTTTGCTATTTGTACATAGATTTTGAACACATTGTTCGACACTTGTATTGTTGTCAAGTATCAATTGGATGTAAAAACTGTTTGAAATTTAAACTGTCCAACAGGGTAATGTCACGTGGCAAAGTGTAAAATAAATTGCAATTTGTACACTAAATTTTGAAACGTTGTTTGGCACTTGCACTGTTGTCAATTGGATGGGAAAACAGTTTGAAATTTAAATTGTCCAATAGGATAATGTCACGTGGCAAAGTGTATACTAAAGTGTACACCACAGTGTACATGTTGCAAGGTTCTTACCGATTGAACTTTGCTATTTGTACACTGATGTTTGACACGTTGCTTTACACTTGCATTGCTGTCAAGTGTCAATTGGATGGGAAAACTTTTTGAAAATTAAACTGTCCAACATAGTAATGACACGTGGCAAAGTGTAAACTAATGTGTACAAGATAGTGTACATGTAGCAAGGTCCTTACCGATTGAACTTTACAATTTGTCCACTGATTTTCGAAACGTTGTTTGACACTTGCATTGTTGTCAAGTGTCAATTGGATGGAAAACTATTTGAAATTTAAACTATCCAACTGGGTAATGTTATGTGGCGAAGTGTAAACAAAAGTGTACACAGTAGTGTACATGTAACAAGTTTCTTACTGATTGAACTTTGCAATTTGTACTCTGATTTTTGACATGTTGTGTGACACTTGCATTTTCATCAAGTGTCAATTGGATGAAAAAACTGTTTGAAGTTTAAACTATTCAACAGGGTAATGTCACGTGTCAAAGTGTAAATTAAAGTGTACACCATAGTGTACACGTAGCAAGGTCCTTACCGATTGAACTTTACTATTTGTACAATAATATTTGACACGTTGTTCGACACTTGCATTGTTGTCAAGTGTCAAATGGATGGGAAAATTGTTTGAAATCTAAACTATCCAACAATGAAAGGTCATGTGGCAAAGTGTAAACTAAAGTGTACACCATAGTGTACCTGTAGCAAGGTCCTTACCGATTGAACTTTGCTATTTGTATCCTGATTTTTCACACGTTGTTTGACACTTGCATTGTTGTCAAGTGTCCATTAGATGGGAAAACTGTTTGAAATTTAAACAATCCAACAGGGTAATGTCACATGGCAAAGTGAAAACTAAAGTGTACATCATATTGTACATGAAGCAAGGTCCTTATCGATAGAACTTTGCTACTTGAACACTGATTTTCATCATGTTGTTTGACACTTTCTTTTTTGTCAAGTGTCAACTGAGGGAAAAAATTGTTTAAAATTTAAACTATCCAACAGGGTAATGACACATGGCAAAGTGTAAACTAAAGTATACACCATAGTATACATGTAGCAAAGTTCTTACCGATTGAACTTTACTATTTGTAAACTAATTTTTGACACGTTGGTTGACATTTACATTGTTGTCAAGCGAGAATTGGATGGAAAAACTGTTTGAAATTTAAACTGTCCAACAGGATAATGTCACATGATAAAGTGTAAACTAAAGTTTACACCATGGCGTACATGTAACAAGGTTCTTACCGATTGAACTTTGCTATTTGTACACAGACTTCGGTCACGTTGTTCGACACTTGTATTGTTGTCAAGTGTTAATTGGATGGAAAAACTATTTGAAATTTAAACTATACAACAGGGTAATGCCACGTGGGAAAGTGTAAAATAAATTGTACACGATAGTGTACATGTAGCAAGGTCCTTACCGTTTGAACTTTCGTATTTGTAGACCAATTTTTGAAGGTTATTTGACACTTGCATTGTTGTCAAGTGTCAACTGGATGGGTAAACGGTTTGAAATTTAAACAATCCAACAGGATAATGTCACGTGGCAAAGTGTAAACTAAAGTGCACAAGTAGCAAGGTTCTTTCAGATTGAACTTTGCAACCTGTACACAGATTTTTGACACGTTTGACGCTTGTATTGTTATGAAGTGTCGATGGGAAAAATGTTTGAAATTTAAGCTATCCAACAGGGTAATGTCACGTGGCAAACTGTAAACAGAAGTGCACACCATAGTGTGCATGTAGCGAAGTGTCGATGGGAAAAATGTTTGAAATTTAAGCTATCCAACAGGGTAATGTCACATTGCATAGTGTAAACTAAAGTTTACACTATAGTGTACACGTAGCAAGGTCGTTACCGATTGAACTTTGCTATTTGTACACTAATTTTTGAAACGTTGTTTGACACTTGCATTGTATTCAAGTGTCAACTAGATGGGAAAATAGTTTGAAATTTAAATTGTCCAACAGGATAATGTCACGTGGCAAAGTGTAAACTAAAGTGTGTACCATAGTGTACAAGTAGCAATGTTCTTACAGATTGAACTTCCCTATTTGAACGCTGATTTTCGAAGCATTATTTGACACTTGAATTGTTTTCAAGTGTCAACTGGGGGGAAAAACTATTTGAAATTTAAACTTTCCAACAAGATAATGTCACGTGGCAGAGTGTAGACTAAAGTGTACACCATAGTGTACATGTAGCAATGTTCTTACCGATTGAACTTTGCTATTTGTACACAGATTTTTGACGCATTGTTTTACACTTGCATTGTTGTCAAATGTCAATTGGATGGGAAAAATGTTCGAAATTTAAACTATCCAACATGGTAATTACACGTGGCAATGTGTAAACTAATGTGTACACCATAGTGTACATGTAACAAGGTCCTTACCGATTGAACTTTACAATTTGTACAATGATTTTCGAAATGTTATTTGACCCTTGAATTGTTGTTAATTGTCAATTGGATGGGAAAACTGTCTGAAATTTAAACTATCCAACTGGATAATGTCATGTGGCAAAGTGTAAACTAAAGTGTACACAGTAATGTACATGTAACAAGTTTCTCACCGATTGAACTTTGCTCTTTGTACTCCAATTTTTTACATGTTGTGTGACACTTGCATTATTGTCAAGTGTCAATTGGATGAAAAAACTTTTTAAAATTTAAACTATCCAATAGGGTAATGTCACGTGGCAAAGTGTAAACTAAAGTGTACATCATAGAGTACATGTAGCAAGGTCCTTACCAATTGAACTTTGCTATTTGTACACTAATTTTCAACACGTTGTTTGATACTTGCATTGTGTCAAGTGTCAATTGGATGTGAAAACTGTTTGAAATCTAAACTATCCAGCAGGGTAACATCACGTGGCAAAGTGTAAACTAAATTATACACCATAGTGTACATGTAGTAAGGTCCTTACAGATTGAACTTCACTATTTGTACCCTGATTTTTCACACGTTGTTTAACACTTGCATTATTGTCAAGCATCAATTAGACGAGAAAACTGTTTGAAATTTAAACAATCCAATAGGGTAATGTCACATGGCAAAGTGAAAACTAAAGTGTACACCATAGTGTACATGTAGCAAAGGTCCTTACCCATAGAACTTTGCTATTTGAACACTGATTTTTATCATGTTGGTTGACACTTTCATTTTTGTCAAGTGTCAACTGAGGGAGAAAATTGTTTGAAATTTAAACTGTCCAATAGGGTAATGACACGTGGCAAAGTGTAAACTAAAGTATACACCATAGTGTACATATAGCAAAGTTTCTTACCGATTTAACTTTGTTATTTGTAAACTAATTTTTGACACGTTGGTTGACATTTGCATTGTTGTCAAGCGAGAATTGGATGGAAAATTGTTTGAAATTTAAACTATCCAATAGGATAATGTCACGTGGTAAAGTGTAAACTAAAGTTTATACCATAGCGTACATGTAACAAGGTTCTTACCGATTCACCTTTGCTACTTGTACACAGATTTTGGACACATTGTTCGACAGTTGCATTGTTGTCAAGTATCAATTGGATGGAAAAACTGTTTGAAATATAAACTATCCGACAGGGTAATATCACGTGGCAAAGTGTAAAATAAATTGTACACCATAGTGTACATGTAGCGAGGTCCTTACTGTTTGAACTTTCCTATTTGTAGACTAATTTTTGACATGTTGTTTGACACTTGCATTGTTGTCAAGTGTCAATTGGATGGGTAAATGGTTTGAAATTTAAACAGTCCAATAGGACAATGTCATGTGGCAAAGTGTAAACTAAAGTGTACAACATAGTGTACATGTAGCAAGGTTCTTTCAGATTGAAATTTGCTACTTCTACACAGATTCTTGACACGTTATTTGACACTTGCATTGTTGTGAAGTGTCAATTGGATGTGAAAACTATTTGAAATTTAAGCTATCCAACAGGGTAATGTCACATGGCAAAGTGTAAACTGAAGTGTACACCATAGTGTGCATGTAGCAAGGTCCTTACTGATTGAACTTTGCTATTTGTACACTCATTTTTGTAACATTGTTTGACACTTGTATCACTGTCAATTGTCAATTGGACGGGAAAGCGGTTTGAAATTTCAATGTCTAGTAGGATAATATGACATGGCAAAGTGTAAACTAAAGTGTACACCATAGTGTACATGTAGCAAGGTTCTTAACGATTGAACTTTCCTATTTGTACACTGATTTTTGACATATTGTTTGACACTTGTATTGTTGTCATGTGTTAATTGGATGGGAAAACTGATTGAAATTTAAGTTGTCCAACAAGGTAATGTCACGTGGCAAAGTGTAAACTAAAGTTTTCACCATAACGTACATGTAGCAAGATTTTTACCGATTGAGATTTGCTATTTGTACACTGATTCTTGACACATTATTCGACACTTGCATTGTTGTCAAGTCTCAATTCGATTGAAAAACTATCTGAAATTTAAACTGTCCAATAGGGTAATGTCACGTTGCAAAGTCTAAACTAAAGTTTACACCATAGTGTACACGTAGCAAGGTCGTTACCGATTGACCTTCGCTATTTGTACACTAATTTTCGAAACGTTGTTTGACACTTGCATTGTAGTCAAGTGTCAACTGGATGGGAAAATGGTTTGAAATTTAAACTGTCCAATAGCATAATGTCACGTGGCAAAGTGTAAACTAAAGTGTACACCACAGTGTACAAGTAGCATAGTCCTTACTGATTGAACTTCCCTATTTGAACTCTGATTTTCGAAACGTTATTTGACACTTGTATTGTTGTTAAGTGTCAATTGGGGGGAAAAATTATTTGAAATTTAAACTTTCCAACAGGATAATGTCACGTGGCAAAGTGTAAACTAAAGTGTACACCATACTGTACATGTAACAAGGTTCTTACCGATTGAACTTTGCTATTTATATACTAATTTTTGACACGTTGTTTTACACTCGTATTGTTGTTAAGTGTCAATTGGATGGGAAAAATGTTTGAAATTTAAACTGTCCAACATGGTAATGACACGTGGCAAAGTGTAAACTAATGTGTACACCATAGTGTACATGTAACAAGGTCCTTACCAATTGAACTTTGCAATTTGTACACTGATTTTCAAAATGTTGTTTGACACTTGCATTGTTGTTAATTGTCAATTGAATGGGAAAACTGTCTGAAATTTAAACTATCCAACTGGATAATGTCATGTGGCAAAGTGCAAACTAAAGTGTACACAGTAGTGTACATGTAACAAGTTTCTCACCGATTGAACTTTGCTCTTTGTACTCTAATTTTTTACATGTTGTGTGACACTTGCATTATTGTCAAGTGTAAATTGGATGAAAAAACTTTTTAAAATTTAAACTATCCAGCAGGGTAATGTCATGTGGCAAAGTGTAAACTAAAGTGTACATCATAGAATACATGTAGCAAGGTCCTTACCAATTGAACTTTGCTATTTGTACACTGATTTTCGACACGTTGTTTGATACTTGCATTGTCATCAAGTGTCAATTGGATGTGAAAATTGTTTGAAATCTAAACTATCCAACAGGGTAACATCACGTGGCAAAGTGTAAACTAAAGTATACACCATAGTGTACATGTAGCAAGGTCCTTACTAATTGAACTTTGCTATTTGTACCTTGATTTTTCACACGTTGTTTGACACTTGCATTGTTGTCAAGTGTCAATTAGATGAAAAAACTGTTTGAAATTTAAACAATCCAACAAGGTAATGTCACATGGCAAAGTGGAAACTAAAGTGTACACTATAGTGTACATGTAGCAAAGTCCTTACCGATAGAACTTTTCTATTTGAACACTGATTTTCGTCACGTTGTTTGACACTTTCATTTTTGTCAAGTATCAATTGGGTGAGAAAATTGTTTGAAATTTAAACTGTCCAGTAGGGTAATGACACATGGCAAAGTATAAACTAAAGTATACACCATATTGTACATGTAGCATAGTTTTTACCAATTGAACTTTGCTATTTGTAAACTAATTTTGACACGGTGTTTGACATTTATATTGCTGTCAAGTGTCAATTGGATGGAAAAACTATTTGAAATTTAAAATGTCTAGCAGGATAATGTCACGTGGCAAAGTGTAAACTAAAGTTTACACCATAGCGTACATGTAGCAAGGTTCTTATCGATTGAACTTTGCTATTTGTACATAGATTTTGAACACATTGTTCGACACTTGCATTGTTATCAAGTGTCAATTGGATGGAAAAGCTGTTTGAAATTTAAACTGTCTAATAGGGTAATGTCATGTGGTAAAGTGTAAAATAAATTCCACAACATAATGTACATGTAGCAAGGTCCTTACCGATTAAACTTTGCAATTTGTACACTAATTTTCGAAACATTGTTTGGCGCTTACACTGTTGTCAATTGTCAATTGGATGGAAAAATTGTTTGAAACTTAAGTTGTCTAATAGGGTAATGTCACGTGGCAAAGTGTAAACTAAAGTGTACACCATAGTGTACACATAGCACGGTTCTTACCGATCGAACTTTGCTAGTTGTACACTAATTTTTGACACGTTGTTTGACACTTGCATTATTGTCAAGTGTCAATTGCATGGAAAAACTATTTGAAATTTAAACTATCCAATAGGATAATGTCATGTGGCAAAGTGTAAACTAAAGTGTACACCATAGTGTACATGTAGCATGGTTCCCCCCGATTGAACTTTGCTATTTGTGCACTGATTTTTAACATATTGTTTGACACTTGCATTGTTGTGGAGTGTCCACTGGATGAAAAAAGTGTTTGAAATTTAAACTATCCAACAGGGTAATGTCACGTGGCAAAATGTAAACTAAAGTGTACAATATAGTGTACATGTAGCAAGGTCCTCACCGATTGAACTCTGCTATTTGTACACTAATTTTCGAAACGTTGTTTGACACTTGACTTGCTGTCAAGTGTCAATTGGATGGAAAAACTGTTTCAAATTTAAAAACTATCCTATAGGATAATGTCACATGGTAAAGTGTAAACTAAAGTGTACACCACAGTGTACATGTAGCTGGGTTCTTACCGATTGAATTTTGCTTTATGTACACTAATTTTTGACACGTTCTTTGACACTTGCATTATTGTCAAGTGTCAATTAGATGAAAAAACTATTTGAAATTTAAATTGTCCAACGGGGAAAAGTTACATGGCAAAGTGTAAACTAAAGTGTACACCATTGTGTACATGTAGCAATGTCCTTATTGATTGAAATTTGCTATTTGTACACTGATTTTTGACATGTTGTTTGACACTTGCATTGTTGTCAACTATCAATTGGATGGAAAAACTATTTGAAATTTAAACTATCCAACAGGGTAATGTAACATGGTAAAGTCTAAACTAACGTGTACACCATAGTGTACATGTTATAGGGTTCCTACCGTTTGAACTTTGCTATTTGTACACTAATTTTTGAAACATTGTTTAACACTTTCATTGTTGTCAAATGTCAATTGGATGGTAAAATAGTTTGAAATTTAAACAGTCCAACAGGATAATGTCAGGTGGTAATGTGTAAACTAAAGTGTACACAATGGTGTACAAGTAGCATGGTTCTTACCGATTGAAGTTTGTGTTTTGTACGCTAATTTTTGACACATTGTTTGACAATTGAATTGTTGTCAAGTGTCAACTGGATGGGAAAATAATTTGAAACCTAAATAGTCCAACACATTAATGTCACGTGGCAAAGTGTAAACTATAGTGTACACCATCGTCTACATGTAGCAAGGTTTTTACCGATTAAACTCTACTATTTCCACACTGATTTTTGACAAGTTCTCTGACACTTGCATTGTTGTCAAATGTCAATTGGATGGGAAAACTGTTTGAAATTTAAACTGTCCAAAAGGATAATGTCACGTGGCAAAGTGTAAACTAAAGTGTACACTATAATATACATGTAGCAAGGTCCTTACCGTTTGGACTTCGCTATCTGTACAAGGATTTTTGACTCGTTGTTTGACACTTGCATTGTTGTCAAGTGTCAATTGGATGAGAAAACTATTTGAAATTTAAACTGTCCAACAGGGTAATATCACGTGGCAAAGTGTGAACTAAAGTGTACACTAAAATGTACATGTAGCAAGGTCCTTATCGATTGAACTTTGCAATTTGTACACTAATTTTCAACACGTTGTTTGACGCTTGTATTGTTGCCAAGTGTCAATTGGATTGGAAAACTATTTGAAATTTAAACTGTCCAATAGGGTAATGTCACGTGGCAAAGTGTAAAATAAAGTGTACACCATAGGATACATGTAGCAAGGTCCTTACTGATTGGACTTCGCTATTTGTACACGAATTTTCGACTCATTGTTTGACACTTGCATTGTTGTCAAGTGTCAATTGGATGGGAAAAACTGTTTAAAATTTAAACTGTCCAACAGGGTAATGTCACGTGGTAAAGTGTGAACTAAAGTGTACACCATAGTGTACATTTAGCAAGGTCCTTACCGATTGAACTTTGCTATTTGTACAATGATTTTCGACACGTTGTTTGACGCTCGCATTATTGTCAAGTGTCAATTGGATAGGAAAACTATTTGAAATTTAAACTGTCCAATAGGATAATGTCATGTAGCAAAGTGTAAACTAAAGTGTACACCATAGTATGCACGTAGGAAGGTTCTTACCGATTGAACTTTGCTATTTGTACCCTAATTTTTGACACATTGTTTGACACTTGCATTTTTGTCAAGTGTCAATTGGATTAGAAAACTCTTTGAAATTTAAATAGTCCAACAAGATAATGTCACATGGCAAAGCGTAAACTAAAGTGCACACCATCGTGTGCATGTAGTAAGGTTCTTGCCGATTGAACTTTGATATTTGTATACTGATTTTCGACAAGTTCTATGACACTTGCATTGTTGTAAAATGTCAATTGGATGGGAAAATTGTTTGGAATTTTAACTGTCCAACAGGATAATGTCACATGGCAAAGTGTAAACTAAAGTGTACACCATAGGGTACATGTAGCAAGGTCCTAACCGACTGGACTTTCCTATTTGTAAACTAATTTTGGACACGTTGTTTGACCCTTGCATTGTTGTCAAGTTTCAATTGGATGGTAAAAATGTTTGAAATTTAAACTGTTCAACAGGGTAATGTCACGTGGCAAAGTGTAAACTAAAGTGTACACCATATTGTACAAGCAGCAATGTCCTTTCCGATTGAACTTTGCTATTTGTAAACAGATTTTGGACACATTGTTTGACACTTGCATTGTTGTCAAGTGTCAATTTGATGGAAAAACTGTTTGAAATTTAAACTGTCCAACAGGGTAATGTCACACGGTAAAATGTAAAATAAATTGTACACCATAGTGTACATGTAGCAAGGTCATTAACGATTGAACTTTGGAATTTGTACACTAATTTTCGAAACAATGTTTGGCACTTGCACTATTGTCAATTCTCAATTGGATGGGAAAACATTTTGAAATTTAAACTATCCAACAAGATAATGTCACGTGGCAAAGTGTAAACTAAAGTGTACACCATCGTGTACATGCAGCAGGGTTCTACCGATTGAACTTTGCTATTTGATCACTGATTTTTGACACATTGTTTGACACTTGCATTGTTGTTAAGTGTTAATTGGATGGGAAAATGATTTGTTATTTAACAGGGTAATGTCACGTGGCAAAAGTGTAAACTAAAGTATACACCATAGTGTACATGTAGCAAGGTTCTTACCGATTGAATTTTGCTAGTTGTACACTAATTTTTGACACGTTATTTAACACTTGCATTATTGTCAAGTGTCAATTGGATGGGAAAACTATTTGAAATTTAAACTGTCCTACAGGATAATGTCACGTGCCAAAGTGTAAACTAAAGTGCACACAATAGTGTACATGTAGCAAGGTCCTTACCAATTGAACTTTGCTAATTCTACCTTGATTTTCGATACGTTGTTTGGCACTTGCATTATTGTCAAGTGTCAATTGGATGGAAAAAATATTTGAAATTTAAATTGTCTAACAGGATAATGTCACGTGGCAATGTATAAACTAAAGTATACACCATAGTGTACATGCAGCATGGTTCTTACCGATTCAACTTTGCTATTTGTACACTGATTTTAGACACGTTGTTTGACACTTGCATTGTTGTTAGGTGTCAGTTGGATGGAAAAACTGTTTAAAATTTAAACTGTCGAACAGCGTAATGTCACGTGGCAAAGTCTAAACTAAAGTATACAATATAGTGTACATGTAGTACGGTCCTCACCGATTGAACTTTGCTATTTGCACACTGATTTTTGAAACATTGTTTGACACTTGCATTGTTGTCCAGTTTCGGTTGGATGGGAAAAGTATTTGAAATTTAAACTATCCAACAGGATAATGCCACGTGGTAAAGTGTAAACTAAAGTGTACACCATAGAGTACATGTAGCAAGGATCTGACGGATTGAACTTTGTTATATGTACACTGATTTTTCACACGTTGTTTGACACTTACATTGTTATCAACTATTAATTGGATGAAAAAACTGTTTGAAATTTAAACGGTCCAACAGGTTAATGTCACGTGGTAAAGTGTAAACTAAAGTGTACACCATAGTGTACAAGTCGCAAGGTTCTTACCAATTGAAGTTTGTATTTTGTACACAGATTTTTGACACATTGTTTGACACTTGCAATGTTGTCAAGTATCAATTGGATGGGAAAACAATTTGAAACTTAAACAGTCGAACACGACAATGTCACGTTGCAAAGTGTAAACTAAAGTGTACACCATCGCCTACATGTAGCAAGGTTCTTACTGATTAAAGTTTGCTATTTTGTACACTGATTTTCGACAAGTTCTTTGACACTAGCATGGTTGTCAATTGTCAAATTGGATGGGAAAACTGTTTGAAGTTTAAACTATCTAACAGGGTAATGTCACGTGGCAAAGTGTAAACTAAAGTGTACACCATAGGATACATGGAGCAATGTCCCTACCGATTCGACTTTGCTATTTGTACACAGATTTTCGACTCGTCGTTTGACACTTGCATTGTTGTCAGGTGTTAATTGGATGGGAAAACTATTTGAAATTTAAACTATCCAACAGGGTAATGTCACGTGGCAAAGTGTGAACTAAAGTGTACACCATAGTGTGCATGTAGCAAGGTCCTTACCGATTGAACTTTGCTATTCGTAATTGATTTTAGATACATTGTTTGAGGCTTGCATTGTGGCCAAGTGTCAACTGAATGGGAAAACTGTTTGAAATTTAAACTGTCCAATAGGGTAATGTCATTTAGTAAAGTGTAAACTAAAGTGTACACCATAGTGTACATGTAGGAAGGTCCTTACCGATTGAAATTTGCTATTTTTACACTGATTTTCGACACATTGTTTGACACTTGCATTGTTGTCTAGTGTAAATTGGATGAGAAAACTATTTGAAATGTAAACAATCCAACAGGGTAATGTCACGTGGCAAAGCGTAAACTAAAGTGCACCCCATCGTGTACATGTAGCAAAGTTTTTACCGATTGAACTTTGCTATTTGTACACTGATTTTTGACAAGTTCTTTGACACTTGCATTGTTGTAAAGTGTCAATTGGATGGAAAAATTGTTTAAAATTTAAACTGTCCAAGAGGGTAATGTCACGTGGCAAAGTGTAAACTAAAGTGTACACCATCGGGTACAAGTAGCAAGGTCCTTACCGACTGGACTTTGTTATTTGTATGCTGATTTTCGACATGTTGTTTGACACTTACATTGTTGTCAAGTGTCAATTGGATGGGAAAACTATTTCAAATTTAAACTGTCCAATAGGGTAATGTCACGTGGCAAAGTGTATACTTAAGTGTACACCGTAGTGTCCATGTAGCAAGGTCCTTATCTATTGAACTTTGCAATTTGTACACTGATTTTTGACACATTGGTTGACACTTGTATCGTTGTTAAGTGTCAATTGGATGGAAAAACATTTTGAAATCTAAATTGTCCAATAGGGTAATGTCATATGGCAAAGTGTAAACTAAAGTGTACACCATAGTGCACATGTAGCAAGGTCCTTATCGATCGAAATTTGCTATTTGTTCATTGATTTTCGACACGTTGTTTGACACTTTCATTGTTGTCAAGTGTCAATTGGATGGGAAAAATGTTTGAAATTTAAACTGTCCTTTAGGATAATGTCATGTGGCAAAGTGTAAACTAAAGTGCACACCACAGTATGCATGTAGCAAGGTCCTTACCGTTTGAACTTTGCTATTTGTACACTGATTTTCGACACGTTGTTTGACACTTGCATTTTTGTCAAGTGTCAATTGGATGGGAAAACTATTTGAAATTTAAACTGTCCAAAAGGATAATGTCATGTGGCAAAGTGTAAACTAAAGCGTACACCATAGTGTACATGTAGCATGGTTCTCGCCGATTGAACTTTGCTATTTGTACACTGATTTTTGACCCATTGTTTGACACTTGCATTACTCTTAAGTATCATTTGGACGGGAAAATGGTTTGAAATTTAAACTATCCAACAGGGTCATGCCACGCGAAAAAGTGTAAACTAAAGTGTACACATAGTGTACGTGTAGCATGGTCCTTACCGATTGAACTTTGCTATTTGTACATTGATTTTTGACGCGTTTGACACTTGCATTGTTGTCAATTGTCAATTGGATGGGAAAATTGTTCAAAATTTAAACTGTCCAACAAGGTAATGTCACGCGACAAACTGTAAACTAAAGTGCACACCATAGTGTACATCCAGCAAGCTCCTTACCGATTGAACTTTGCTATTTGTGCACTAATTTTCGACACGTTGTTTGACACTTGCATTATCCTCTAGTATCAATTGGATGGGAAAATGATTTGAAATTTAAACTGTCCAACAGGGTCATGTCACGTGGGAAAGTGTAAACTAAAGTGTACCATAGAGTACATGTAGCAGAGTCCTTACCGATTGAACTTTGCTATTTGAACACTAATTTTCGACACGTTTTTTGAGACTTGTATTGTTGTCAAGTGTCAATTGGATGAGAAAATTATTCAAAATTTAAACTGTCCAATTAGGCAATGACAGGTGGCAAAGTGTAAACTAAAGTATACACCATTGTGTACATGTAGCAAGGTTTGTATCGAATGAACTTTGCTATTTGTACAGTGATTTTTGACACGTTGTTTAACACTTGCATTGTTGTCAAGTGTCAATTGGACGGGAAAATTATTTGAAATTTAAACTGTCCAATAGGGTATGTCACATGGCAAAGTGTAAACTAATGTGTACACAATAGTGTACATGTAGCTACGTTCTTATCGATTGAACTTTGCTAATGGTACATTGATTTTTGACACGTTGTTTAACACTAGCATTGTTGTCAAGTGTCAATTGGATGGGAAAATTGTTTTAAATTTAAACTTTCTAATAAGGTAATGTCACGTGTCAAAGTGTAAACTAAAGTCTACACCATAGTATACATGTTGCAAGGTCCTTACCGATTGAACTTTGCTATTTGAACACCGCATTTCCATGGGCTCGTTGCATCACTCTCCATCATCTCCTCCATCCATGCCCGAGGTAGAATTCCTTCAATCTATAGAGATGGGATTAAACTCGTGAGTTGAAAAACTCAATAGGTGTCATAGGTGCATTCGTGATCGAGCTATACATTTCAAAACATTAACTTTATAACTTTTCATTCATACTGTACATGGAGGCACCATTTGACATGAAGGGGTATGCCATACCCGAGGGCACCATTTGACATACAAACATTTCTTCAACATAGAGGGGTATGCCATACCGGACTACCATTTGACATACAACCATTAACATAGAGGGATATACCGTACCGGAGTACCATTTGACATACAAACATTAACATGAATCGAAACTTATAACTTAACACGATTAAACACATTGCACCTCTACCTACCTTGATTGATACTTTTGAAACTTTGAAAATTTGGATTGAAAATTTCGATGAAACTTGGACGTTGAAAGAAATGCACTCCTTGGATGTTTGAAAACTGTTGAGAATTGATGCTTGAAAACACTTCTTAAACTTCTAGGAAAAATAGTTTTCCTCCCTCTCTTTTTCTCTCTTGGAAACTCTTTCTTTAGTATGTAAAAACTCTTGCTTTTGGTGTGAGAAAAAAATGAGTGAAATGAGGTCTCTATTTATAGGTAAATATTCCATAACTTAAAGCAAATGAAGGGTCAAATTTTATTTAAGAGAGAAAACATGGGTGTCATTTAAGTTTGAGGTTAAATTCTTCAATTTAGTGGGGTTTTTATTGCCAAAAACTTGGGTGGCCATTTGAAAAGATAATTGATGAAAATAAATATTTAAGTTTTAGAGAAAAATGAGAATTTTCATTTCAGGCAGTTTCGGTCGACCGGTTGTAGTCCGGTTGACACTGCACAGCTTTCAGTGTTTCTATCATAACTTCTTTTCCCGATATCCGATTGAGGTAATTCAAAGTGCGTTGGAAAGCTAACTCAAAGAGATACAATTTGTATCTAGATATCATTTTCCAAATCGAAATTTTCCTATATCGAAAATGGGTCTCAAATGAGACTAAAAATTTGAAGTATACTTTAGTCATCCAATATTCATTTCTTAGTGCCACTAAGATGTCTAGAATTATTTGGGGTTTTACATCCCGCACACCTTAATTAAAATTTCATCCTCGAAATTTACCTTCTGATTGGACGAGTAGTGTTGGATACTTGTCTTTGGCTTCTTCTTCTTTTTCCCAAGTGGCTTCTTCTATACCGTGATGATTCCACTGTATCTTAAACAGCTGAATCTCTTTATTCCTTAGTTTATGCACTTTTCGATCCAATATCTTGATCGGTAGTTCCTTGTATGACAAATCTTTCTATACCTCCAAGGTTTGATAACTTACTACATGATTAGGATCATGTACATACTTCTTTATCATCGATTTATGGAACACATTGTGCACTGCTAATAATTCAGGTGGCAAAGCTAGTCGGTAAGCCACATTTCCAACTCTATCAAGTATCTCGAAAGGTCCAATATACTGGGGTCGTAGCTTGCCTTTCTTTCCAAATCTAAGTACACCTTTCATCTGTGCTACTTTTAGAAACACTTTATCCCCAACTTGGAATTCTAAATCCTTCCTCCTTGTATCTGCATAGCTCTTTTGTCGATCCTGTACTACCTTTATTCTTGCACGGATCTTATCGATTACCTTGACCATCCTTTCAAATATTTCTGGTCCTAAAACTCTCTTCTCTCCGACTTCATCCCAATGAACAGGGGATCTACATCTTCTAGCATTGAGAGCTTCATATGGTGCCATTCCAATAGTTGCTTGGAAACTATTATTATAAGCGAAATCAACTAGAGGTAAGTATGACTCCCAATTACCTCCTAGATCCAAAACACTTGTTCTCAGCATGTCTTCCGAAGTTTGGATGGTCCTTTCAGACTGACCATCGGACTGAGGGTGATATGCTGTACTAAAGTTTAGCTTCATTCCCATAGCTCCTTGTAGACTTTTCCAAAATTTGGATGTGAACCTTGGGTCTCTGTCAGACACAATGGATACAGGTACACCGTGTAATCTCACAACCTCTTTAATGTACAACTGTGCCAATTGGTCTAAACTGAATGTCATTTTAACTAGAAGAAAATGAGCTGACTTCGTTAGTCGATCCACTACTACCCATATAGCATTATTTCCTCTTGCTGACTTCGGGAATCCAACCACAAAGTCCATCGTGATATTTTCCCATTTCCATTTAGGTATATCTAGTGGATTTAACAATCCAGCTGGTTTTTGTTGTTCTGCCTTAACCTGTTGACATACCATGCACTTCTGCACGTACAACCCTTTACTTCTTTTCATATTTCTCCACCAAAATGTATCTCGAAGATCTCCATACATTTTCGTACCATCGGGATGTGCGGTGTATGGGGTGGAATGAGCTTATTTTAATATCTCGTTTCTTAAGGCTTCATACTTAGGCATGCAAATTCTTTGTCTAAATATCAGTACTTGATCCTCAGTTATTCCAAAGTCCTTTTCCTTATCGATACCAACTTCATTCTTAATCTTCTGCAAAAATGTGTCTTTATTTTGTGCTTCTATAATTCGATCTCTAAGAGTAGGTCGAATTATTAAAGCTGCTAGACGAGCAATGACTTGTCCTGGTGTGGTAACCATTTCGATCTGCAACTTTTCCAAGTCCTTGACTAACTCCACTTGAGAGGTGGGTAGTGACGTCAATTGTCCTATTGATTTTCTACTTAGAGCGTCAGCCACAACATTAGCCTTACCCGAATGGTAGTGAATAGTGCAGTCGTAATCGTTCACCAATTCCAACCATCGTCTTTGTCGCATATTCAATTCCTTCTATGTGAAGAAATTCTTCAGACTTTTGTGATCTATGTAGATATCACACTTCCGTCCATACAAGTAGTGTTGCCATATCTTCAAAGCGTGTACTACCGCTGCAAGTTTTAAATCATGCGTCGGGTAGTTCTGCTCATGTTTCTTCAATTGTCTTGAAGAATAGGCTATCACTTTTCCATTCTGCATTAGTACACATCCCAATCCTTGCTTGGATGCGTCGCTGTATATAACAAACCCTTCCGTACCTTCAGGTATTGTTAATGCAGGTGCTGATATCAACTTCTGCTTAAGTTCTTGAAAACTTTGTTCGCATTTTTCCGTCCATTGGAACTTTACTCCCTTTCTTGTAAGCTGCGTCATTGGTCCAGCTATTTTGGAGAATCCTTCTATGAATCTCCTATAATATCCAGCCAATCCTAGAAAACTCCGTACTTCGCTAGCATTTGTTGGTACTTTCTAGTTGGTTACTGCTTCTACTTTTGCTGGATCTACTTCAATCCCTTGGGCAGTAACTACATGTCCAAGAAATCCAACTCGTTCAAGCCAAAACTCGCACTTCTTGAATTTGGCATACAGCTTCTCCTTGCGTAATACCTCTAAGGCTATTCTCAAGTGCTCTTCATGATGCTCCTTACTCTTGGAATATATCAGAATGTCATCGATGAAGACTATGACAAACTTATCCAAGTATTGATGAAACACTCGATTCATCAGGTCCATGAACACTGCAGGTGCATTGGTTAGCCCAAATGGCATCACCGTAAACTCGTAGTGTCCATATCGAGTTCTAAAAGCTATCTTAGGTTTATCCTTTGTCTCTACTTTCAGTTGATGGTATCTCGATCATAAGTCGATCTTAGAAAATACCTTAGCTCCTTTCAATTGATCTAATAGATCCTCGATCCTCGAGAGTGGGTACTTATTCTTGATGGTTAATCGATTTATCTCCCTATAATCGATGCACATCCTCATGCTTCCATCTTTCTTCTTTACAAACAACACCAGCACACCCCATGGAGATACGCTTGGTAGTATGAAGCCCATATCTAGGAGTTCTTGCAACTGCTTCTTTAATTCTTGTAGTTCCTTTGGGGCCATTCGATATGGGGCCTTAGATACTGGTGTCGCCCCAGGAACTAGGTCTATGGTGAATTCCACTTGTATATCGGGTGGAATACCAGATAGATCTTCTGGAAACTCATCTACGAATTCCCGTAGTACTGGTACATCTTCAACCCTTATCGTACCTTGTTTCCCTCCTGAGATACTTACTAGATATCCTTGACATGTTCCTTTTCTCAAAATCTTCTCAGCTTGTAAAGCCGATATTAGTCGAATAAAGGGTTTTGTCTTCATTCCAAGGGACAAAAATGGTTCCTCTCCTGGTTTCTGAAATGATACTTCCATTTCCTTACATCGGATGGTGACGTAATTACAATCTAACCAATTCATGCCTAGTATTACGTCAAAATCCTTCATTTCTATCATGTATAGGTTGGCTTCCATTGGTTTTCCCTCAACTTCGATACTTACTGACTTGGCTATTCTATCAGTATTCAAAGGGTTGCCTGAAGGAATATTAACTTCTAATGTACCTTCCGACTTATCACAGGTAATACTATATTTAGCCATAAAAGTTGTTGAAGCAAAGGAGTGTGTAGCTCCTGAATCAAACAATACATAAGCAGGTGTATTGGCTATCAGTAGAGTACATGCTATGACATTAGAGTTTTCCTCTGCATCCTGTTAAGTTAATACAAAAACTTGTGCTTTTCCTTTCTGGTTCTGGTCGCTGTTATCAGCCTTCTTCTGGGTATGTGTGGGACAATCCCTAATGATATGTCCTGACTTGCCACATTGGAAACAGACATTTTTCCCTTGTAATCACTCGCCTCGATGTATCCTTCCACACTTAGAACAGGGCGCAATTAAATCTAATCCCTATAAGTTCTACGGATCTTCTTTGGTGGAGCTTCATCTTTGGAGGAGTCTTCTGCCTCAGGTCCGGACTCTATGTCCATCTCAACCTGTGGCTCAGGCTTAGGATCATTTTCTAAATCATCCTCGGGTTCTTCTTCAGGATCTTCTTCCTCAGCCAAAGGTTCAGGCTCCTCATGGATTACATCATCCCACAAATCAATCAGGGCATGGCAATACCTCTCAAACTCGAACAGGTTTGGGTTGCCCTCTAACATTTCATCTCTAACCGTGACTCCCATATCTCCCCATTGAGGTAGAAGGGAGTGTATGAGGTTATTTATGGCCTCAATATGCATGATCTCCATACCAGTATTAACTGCCATCATGCATCTCTCATAGATGTCATACACATGTTCGCTAAGTGGTCGGGTCAGATCAGTTACATAGTTTTCATAGGAATGAATAGTAATTCTACGGTTCAATGCTTCTCTATATGCCCTAGCCATTCTACGAGCCATATCTGTTGCATTTTCACATACATCATACTTTTTCTTTGCTTAAAGAAAACATGCAAATATTTAAACTTTCATATCATGCAATTCCCTTTAAGCCCTTAGCTTTTGCCCAAGTCCATTACATATCTTTAAATAATACATCTCCAAATCATATCAAAGCATCATAACATAAATATAATCATTAACTTTAAACATGAACATACTGGGCCATAGGATGAGATTGATGGATGGATGCACGATGTCAGAGAATACCTTAAACTTTTCATTTTCCTTTTGTTTTAAAAAAAACATACTTGGTCTACAGAACCGGCTAAACCTTGCTCTGATACCACACTATAATGCCTCGACCCCTAGTGGACTGGAGCGCTACTTACTTTACTTAGCTTAACCGGTGGTTTAGTAACAAGTGTATACGTTTTAACGGAAGCTTACATCTTCGGATAATAATTTAAATAATAATACTTCAAATACTTTAAAGAAAAACATTGAATCATTTTTCAAAACAACAAAATGTAATTTATTTGAAGAAAACATAGCTTGTTCTCGCATTCTGCGTTATTCAAAACTTTAAAGAAATAACATTGGAAAACATTTCATAAAAATAAATCCAAATCACGTATTCATCGGATTTTCATGGGCTCGTTGCATCATTCTCCATCTTCTCATCCATCCATGCCCGAGGTAGAATTCCTTCAATCTATAGAGATGGGATTAAACCCGTGAGTTGAAAAACTCAATAGGTGCCATAGGTGCATTCGTGATCAAGCTATACATTTCAAAACATTAACTTTATAACTTTTCATACATGCCATGACAGGAGGTACCATTTGATATGAAGGGGTATGCCGTACCCGAGGGCACCATTTCACATATGAACATTTCTTCAACATAGAGGGATATGTCGTACCAGAATACCATTTGACATACAACCATTAACATAGAGTGATATGCCGTACCAGAGTACCCTTTGACATACAAACATTAACATGAATCGAAACTTATAACTTAACACGATTAAACACATTGCACCTCTACCTACCTTGATTGATGCTTTTAAAACTTTGAAAACTTGGATTGAAAACTTCAATGAAACTTGGACGTTGAAAGAAATGCACTCCTTGGATGTTTGAAAATCAGTGAGAATTGATGCTTGAAATCACTTCTTAAACTTTTAGGAAAAATAGTTTTCCTCCCTCTCTTTTTCTCTATTGGAAACTCTTTCTTTAGTATGTAAAAGCTCTTGCTTTTGGTGTAAGAAAAAATGAGTGAAATGAGGTCTCTATTTATAGGTAAATATTCCATAACTTAAAGCAAATGAAGGGTCAAATTTCATTTAAGAGAGAAAACATAAGTGTCATTTAAGTTTGAGGTTAAATGCTTCAATTTAGTGGGGGTTTTTATTGCCAAAAACATGGGTGGCCCTTTGAGAAAATAATTGATGAAAATAAATATTTAAATTCTAGAAAAAAATGAGAATTTTCATTTCAGGCAGTTTCGGTCGACCGGTTGTAGTCCGGTTGACACTGCATAGTTTTCAGTGTTTCTATCATACCTTCTTCTCCCGATATCTGATTGAGGTAATTCAAAGTGCATTGGAAAGCTAACTCAAAGAGTTACAATGTTTATTTAGATATCATTTTCCAAATCGAATTTTTCCTATGTCGAAAATGGGTTTCAAATGAGACTAAAAATCTGAAGTATACACTAGTCATCCAATATTCATTTCTTAGTGCCAGTAAGGTGTCTAGAATTATTTGGGGTTCCACATACACCATAGTGTACATGTTGCGAGGTTCGTACCGATTCAACTTTGCTATTTGTACGCTGATTTTTGGCACGTTATTTGACACTTGCATTGTTTTCAAGTGTCAATTAGATGGGAAAACTATTTGAAATTTATACTGTCCTACAGGGTAATATCTTGTGGCATAGTGTAAACTAAAGTGTACACCATACTGTACAGGTAGCAAGTCCTTACCGATTGAACATTGCTATTTGTATACTGATTCTTGACACGTTGTTTGACACTTGCATTGTTGTTAAGTGTCAATTGGATGAAAAAATTGTTTGATATTTAAACTGTCCAGCAGGGTAATGACACGTGCCAAAATGTAAACTAAAGTGTGTACACCATGGTGTACATATAGCAAGGTTTTACCAATTGAACTTTGCTATTTGTACACTAATTTTTAACACGTTGTTTGACACTTGCGTTGTTTGCAAGTGTCAATTAGATGCGAAGACTATTTGAAATTTAAACTGTCCAGCAGGGTAATGTCTTGTGGCATAGTGTAAACTAAAGTGTATACCAAAGTTTACTGGTAGCAAGGTCCTTACCGATTGAACTTTGCTACTTGTACACTGATTCTTGACACGTTGTTTGACACTTGCGTTGTTGTCAAGCGTCAATTGGATGGAAAAACTGTTGGAAATTTAAACTGTCCGGCAGGGTAATGTCACGTGGTAAAGTGTAAACTAAAGTGTGTACACCATAGTGTACATATAGCAAGGTTCTTACCGATTGAACTTTGTTATTTGTATACTAATTTTTGACACGATTTTTGACACTTACATCGTTGTCAAGTGTTAATTGGATGAGAAAACTGTTTGAAATTTAAAATGTCAAACAGGGTAATGTCACGTGGCAAAGTGTAAACTAAAGTGTACACCGTAGTGTACATGTCGCAAGGTTCTTATCGATTGAACTTTAGCATTTCTACACTAATTATTGACACGTTGTTTGATACTTGCATTGTTGTCAAGTGTCAATTGGATGGGAAAACCAATTGAAATTTAAACTGCCCAACAGAGTAATGTCACGTGGCAAAGTGTAAACTAAAGTGTACACTATAGTGTACATGTAGCAAGGTCCTTACCGATTGAACTTTTCTATTTGTACACTGATTTTTGACACGTTGTTTGACACTTATGTTGTTGTCAAGTGTCAATTGGATGGGAAAACTGTTTGAAATTTATGCTGTCCGGCAGGGTAATGACACGTGGCAAAGTGTAAACTAAAGTGTACACCATAGTGCACTTGTAGCAAGGTTCTTACTGATTGAGCTATGGTATTTGTACATTGATTTTCATCACGTTGTTTGACACTTGCATTGTTGTCAAGTTTAAATTGGATGGAAAAACTATTTGAAATGTAAACTGTCCAGTAGGGTAATGTCATATAGTGAAGTGTAAACTAAAGTCTACACCATAGTTTACATGGAGCAAGGTTCTTAACGATTGGATTTTGCTATTTGTACACTGATGTTTGACATGTTGTTTGACACTTCCATTGTTGTCAACTGTTAATTGGATGGAAAGACTGTTTAAAATTTAAACTGTGCAATAGGGTAATGTCACGTGGCAAGGTGTAAACTAAAGTGCACACCATATTGTACTTGTAGCAAGGTTCTTACCGATTGAGCTTTGGTATTTGTACACTTATTTTTGCCATGATGTTTGACACTTGCATTGTTGTCATGTGTATATTGGATGGCAAAACTGATTGAAATTTAAACTGTCTCGTAGGGTAATGTTACGTGACAAAGTGTAAACTAAAGTGTAAACCATAGTGTACTTCTAGCAAGGTTCTAACCGATTGAACTTTGGTATTTGTACACTGATTTTCTCCACGTTGTTTGACACTTGCATTGTTGTCAAGTGTCAATTGGATGGAAAAATTGTTTGAAATTTAAACTGTCCAGTAGGATAATGTCACGTGACAAAGTGTAAACAAAAGTGTGTACACTATAGCGTATATGTAGCAAGTTCTTACCGATTGAATTTAGCTATTTGTACACCAATTTTTGACATATTGTTTGACACTTGCATTGTTGTCAAGTGTCAATTGAGTGGGAAAATTGTTTGAAATTTAAATTATCCGACAGGTACTATCCCTTGGCAAAGTGTAATCTAAAGTGTATAGCATAGTGTACATGTGGTAAGATTCTTACCGATTGAACTTTGCTATTTATACACTAATTTTTGACACGTTCTTTGACACTTGCATTGTTGTCAAGTGTCAATTGGATGGGAAAATTGTTTTAAATTTAAACTGTCCAATAGGGTAATGACATGTGGCAAAGTGTAAACTAAAGTGTATACCATGGTGTACTTGTAGCAAGGTCCTTACCGATTGAACTTTACTGCATGTACACTGATTTTTAACACATTGTTTGACACTCATATTATTGTCAAGTGTCAATTGGATGGGAAAACTATTTGAAATTTAAACTGTCCGACAGGGTAACATCATGAGGAAAAGTGTAAACTAAAGTGTGCACACCATAGTGTACATGTAGCAGGTTCTTACCGATTGAACTTTGCGATTTCTACACTAATTTTTGACACATTGTTTGACACTTGCATTGTTGTCGAGTGTCAATTGGAGGGGAAAATTGTTTGAAATTTAAACTATCCAACAGGGTACTGTCATGTGGCAAAGTGTAATCTAAAGTGTACACCATAGTGTACAAGTAGCAAAGTTCTTACCGATTGAACTTTGTTATTTGTACACTGATTTTTGACTCGTTGTTTGACAGTTGTGTTATTGTCAACTGTCAATTGGATGGGAAAATGGTTTAAAATTTAAACTGTCCAACAGGATATTGTTACATGGTAAAGCATAAACTAAAGTGTACATGTAGCAAGGTTAATAGCGATTGAACTTTGCAACTTTTACCCTTATTTTTGACACGTTGTTTAACACTTGCATTGTAGTCAAGTATCAATTGGATGGGTAAGGTGCTTTAAATTTTTACTGTACAACAAGGTAATGTCACATGGCAAAGTGCAAACTAAAGTGTGTACACAATAGTGTTCATCTGGCAAGGTTCTTACCGATTAAAAATTGCTATTTGTACACTGATTTTTGACATGTTGTTTGATACTTACATTGTTGTCAAGTATCAATTGGATGGGAAAACTATTTGAAATTTAAGCTTTCCAACAGGGTAATGTCTCGTGGCAGAGTGTAAATTAAAGTGTACACTATAGTGTACATGCAGCAAGGTCCTTATCGATTGAACTTTGCTATCTGTCCTATGATTTTTGACACGTTGTTTGACACTTGCATTATTGTCAAGTGTCAATGGGATAGAAAAGCTATTTGAAATTTAAACTGTCCAGCAAGGTAATGCCACGTGACAAAGTGTAAACTAAAGTGTACACCATAGTGTACATGTAACAAGTCTTACCGATATAACTTTGCAATTTGTACACAGATTTTTAGCACGTTGTTTGACACTTGCATTGTTGTCAAGTGTCAATTGGATGAAAAGCTGTTCAAAATTTAAACTGTTCAACTGGTAATGTCACATGGCAATGTGTAAAGTAAAGTCTGCACACCATAGTGTACATGTAGCAAGTTCTTACCGATTGAACTTTGTTATTTCTGCATTGATTTTTGACACATTGTTTGACACTTGCATTGTTGTCAAGTGTTAATTGGAAGGGAGAACTGTTTGAAATTTATACTGTCCAACAGGGTAATGTCATGTGGCGAAGTGTAAACTAAAGTGTACACTATAGTGTACATGTAGCAAGGTTCGTAACGATTGAACTTTGCTATTTGTACTCTTATTTTTGACAGGTTGTTTGGCACATACATTGTTGTCAAGTGTCAATTGGAAGGAAAAACTATTTGAAATTTAAATTGTCCAACATGGTAATGTCACGTAGCAAAGTATAAACTAAAGTGTACACCATAGTATACTTGTAGCAAGATTCTTACCGATTAAACTTTGCCACTTGTACACTTATTTTTGACACGTTGTTTGACACTTACATTGTTGTCAAGTGTCAATTGCATGGGAAAACTGTTTAAACTTTAAACTATCTAACAGGGTAATGACACGTGCCAAAATATAAACTAAAGTGTACACCATATTGTAGATGTCGCAAGGTTCTTACCGATTGAACTTTCTTGTTAGTACACTGATTTTTAACATGTTGTTTGACACTTGCATTGTTGTCAAGTGTCAATTGGATGGGAAAATGGTTTGAAATTTAAACTATCCACCAGGGTAATGTCATGTGGCAAAATGTAAACTAAAGTGCGTACACCATAGTGTACATGTACAGGTTCTTACCGATTGAACTTTGCTATTTGTACACTGATTTTTAACTTGTTGATTGACACTTACATTGTTGTTAAGTGTCAATTGGATGCAAAAACTGTTTGAAATTTAAACTTTTCAGCAGAGTAATGTCATATGGCAAAGTGTAAACTAAAGTGTGTACACTATAGTGTACATCTTGCAAGGTTCTTACCGATTGAACTTTGCTATTTGTACACTTATTTTTGACACGTTGTTTGACACTTATATTGTTGTCAAGTGTCAATTGGATGAGAAAATTATTTTAAATTTAAACTGTCCCACAGGGTAATGACACGTGCCAAAGTGTAAACTAAAGTGTACACCATATTGTAGATGTCACAAAGTTCTTACCGATTGAACTTTGTTATTTGTACATTGATTTTTAACACGTTATTTGACACTTGCATCGTTGTCAAGTGTCAATTGAATGGGATAATGATTTGAAATTTAAATTGTCCAGCAGGGTAATGTCATGTGGCAAAGTGCAATCTAAGGTGCGTACACCATAGTGTACATGTAGCAGGTTCTTACCGATTGAACTTTGCAATTTGTACACTGATTTTTGACACGTTGTTTGACACTTGCATTGTTGTCAAGTGTTAATTTGATGGGAAAACTGTTTGAAATTAAAACTTTTCAGCAGGGTAATGTCACATGGCAAAGTGAAAACTAAAGTGTATACACCATAGTGTACATGTAGCAAGGTTCTTACCGATTGAACTTTGCTATTTGTACACTGATTTTTGACACGTTGTTTTACACTTGCATTATTGTCAAGTGTCAATTGGATGGGAAAACTCTTTGAAATTTAACCTGTCCAGTAGGGTAATGTCATTTGGCAAAGTGTAAACTAAATTGTAAACCGTAGTGTACATGTAGCAAGGTCCTTACCGATTGAACTTTGCTATTTTTACACTAATTTTTTACATGTTGTTTGACACTCGCATTGTTGTCAAGTTTCAATTGGATCGGAAAACTCTTTGAAATTTAAACTTTTCAGCAGGGTAATGTCACATGACAAAGTGTAAACTAAAGTGTGTACACCATAGTGTACATGTAACAAGGTTCTTACCGATTGAACTTTACTGTTTGTACACTAATTTTTGACACGTTGTTTGACACTTGCATTGTTGTCAAGTGTTAATTGGATAGGAAAACTATTTGAAATTTAAACTTTTCAGTCGGGTAATGTCACACGGCAAAGTCTAAACTAAAGTGTGTACACTGTAGTGTACAAGTAGCAAAGTTCTTACTAATTGAACTTTGCTATTTGTACACTGATTTTTGACATGTTGTTTGACACTTGTGTTGTTGTCAAGTGTCAATTGGATGGAAAAACTCTTTGAAATTCAAACTGTCCAATAGGGTAATGTCATGTGGCAAAGTGTAAACTAAAGTGTACACCATAGTGTACATGTAGCAAGGTCCTTACCGATTGAACTTTGTTATTTGTACACTAATTTTTGACACTTGTATTGTTGTTAAGTGTCAATTGGATGGGAAAACTCTTTGAAATTTAAACTTTTTAGCAGGGTAATGTCACATGGCAAAGTGTAAACTAAAGTGTGTATACCATAGTGTACATATAACAAGGTTATTACCAATTGAACTTTGCTATTTGTACACTGATTTTTGACACGTTGTTTAACACTTGCGTTGTTGTCAAGTGTCAATTGGATGGAAAAACTGTTTGAACTTTAAAAGGTCCAACAGGGTAATGTCAAATGGCAAAGTGTAAACTAAAGTGTGCACCATAGTGTACATGTCGCAAGGTTCTTCCCGATTGAACTTTGCTATTTGTACATTGAATTTTGATACGTTGTTTGACACTTGCGTTGCTATCAAGTGCCAAGTGGATGGGAAAACAGTTTGAAATTTAAACTGTCCAACAAGGTAATGTCACGTGGTAAAGTGTAAACTAATGTGTATATGTTGCAAGATTAACACCGATTGAACTTTGCTATTTGTACCCTTATTTTTGACACGTTGTTTGACACTTGCATTATTGTCAACTGTTAATTGGATGGGTAAACTATTTGATATTTTTATTGTCCAACAAGTTAATTTCACGTTGCAAAGTGTAAATTAGAGTGTGTACACCATAGTGTACAAGTCGCTATGTTCTTAACGATTAAACTTTGTTAATTGTACACCAATTTTTGACACGTTGTTTGACACTTGTGTTTTTGTCAAGTGTCAATTGGATGCAAAAACTGTTTGAAATTTAAGCTATCCAACACGGTAATGTCTCATAGCAAAGTGTAAATTAAAGTGTACAACATGGTGTACATGTAGCAAGGTCCTTACCGATTGAACTTTGCTATTTGTACTGATTTTCGACACGTTTGAAACATGCATTGTTATCAAGTGCCAATTGGATGGGAAAACTATTTGAAATTTAAACTGTCTAATAGGGTAATGTCACGTGACAAAGTGTAAACTAAAGTGTACTCCATAGTGTACATGTTGCAAGGTTCTTACCGATTGAACTTTGCTATTTGTACACTGATGTTTGACACTTGTGTTGCTGGCATGTGTCTATTCGATGGGAAAATTGTTTGAAATTTAGTCTGTCCAACAGGATAATGTCACGTGAAAAAGTGTAAACTAAAGTGTACCCCATAGTGTACATGTTGTAAGGGCCTTACCGATTGGACTTTGTTATTTGTACACTGATTCTTAACACGTTGTTTGACACTTGCATTGTTGTCAAGTGTCAATTGGATAGAAAAAAATTGTTAGAAATTTAAACTGTCCAGTAGGGTAATGTCACGTGGTAAAGTGTAAACTAAAGTGTACATCATAGTGTACTTGTAGCAAGGTTCTTACCGATTGAACTTTGGTATTTGTACACTGATTTTTAACACGTTGTTTGACACTTGCAACATTGTTGTCACGTGGCACTTGAATGGGAAAATTGTTTAAAATTTAAATTATCCAACAGGGTACTGTCACGTGGCAAAGTATAAACTAAAGTGTACACTATATTTTACATGTCGTAAGGTTCTTACCAATTGAACATTGCCATTTGCACACTGATTTTTGACACGTTGTTTGACACTTGCAATGTTGTGAAGTGTCAATTGGATGAGCCAATCGACCGACACGCCGAGGGGTTTCGTCCCCACGCATGCCCTTCGTCCTGCATCGTCATGCCTTTCGACGGTCTCGTTTCTGAACAATTTCGTGCCTCCCGATCGGACGTTGGGAAGTTACGGGGACTAGGTTGCAGCGTGCGTCTTATGCCTAGGCCAATCGACCAACATGTTGAGCGGTTTCGTCCCCAAGCTTGCCCTCCGTCCTGCATCGTTGTGCCTCACGACGGTCTCGATTCGAGACAATTTTGCACCAACCGATTAGACATTGGGAAGTTGTGAGCACTACGTTACAACGTGCGTCTTATGCCTAGGCTAATCAACCGTCACGTCGCGCGATTTCTTGCCCCCGCGCATGCCCTCCATCCGGATTGTTCTTCTGTTCGAAATTTAAACGATCCAACAAGTTGATTTCATGTGGTAAAGTGTAAACTAAAGTGTACATGTGGCAAGGTTCATCCCGATAGTACTTTGCTATTTGAACACTTATTTTTAACACGTTGTTTGAAACTTGCATTGTTGTCATGTGTCAATTAGATGGGAAAACTATTTGAAATTTAAACTGTCTAGCAGCGATATATTACATGGGAAAGTGTAAACTAAGTGTGTGCACCATAGTGTACATGTAGCAGGTTCTTACGAATTGAACTTTGCTATTTGTACACTGATTTTTGACACGTTGTTTGATACTTGCATTGTTGTTAAGTGTCAATTGGATGGAAAAACTGTTTGAAATTTAAACTATACAACCAGGTAATGTCATGTGGCAATGTGTAAACAAACGTGTACATCATAGTGTACATGTTGCAAGGTTCTTACCGATTGAACTTTGCTATTTCTACACTGATTTTTGACACATTGTTTGACACTTGCATTATTGTCAAGTGTCAATTGGAAGGGAGAACTGTTTGAAATTTAAACTGTCCAATAGGATAATGTCACGTGGCAAAGTGTAAATTAAAGTGTACACCATAGTGTACATGTAGCAAGTTTTGTAACGATTGAACTTTGCTATTTGTACTCATATTTTTGATAGGTTGTTTGACACATGAATTGTTGTCAAGTGTCAATTGGATGGGAAAATTGTTTGAAATTTAAATAGTCCAACAGGGTAATGTCGCGTAGCAATGTACAAATTAAAGTGTACACCATAGTGTACATGTAGCAAGGTTCTTACCAATTGAATTTTGCTATTTGTACCCTAATTTTTGACACGTTGTTTAACGCTTGAATTGTTGTCAAGTGTCAATTGGTTGGTAAAATTGATTGAAATTTAAACTGTCCAGTAGGGTAATGTCACATTGCAAAGTGTAAACTAAAGTGTACACCATAGTATGCTTGTAGCAAGGTTCTTACCGATTGAACTTTATTATTTGTACACTGATTTTGACACATTGTTTGAGACTTGAATTGTTGTCAAGTGTCAATTGGATGAGAAAACTATTTGAAATTTAAACTGTCCAGCAGGGTAACGTCACGTGGAAAAGTGTAAACTAAAGTGTACACCATAGTGTACTTGTAGTAAGGTTCTTACCGATTGAACTTTGCTATTTGTACACTAATTTTTGACACGTTGTTTGACACTTACGTTGTTTTCAAGTGTCAACTGGATGGGAAAACTATTTGAAATTTAAACTTTTCAGCAGGATAATGTCACATGGCAAAGTGTAAACTAAAGTGTGTATCCCATAGTGTACATCTATCAAGGTTCTTACCGATTGAACTTTGCTATTTGTATACTTATTTTTGACACGTTTTTTGACACTTACATTGTTGTCAAGTGTCAATTGGATGGGAAAAATGTTTAAAATTTAAATTGTCCAACAGGGTAATGACACATGCCAAAGTGTAAACAAAAGTGTACACCATATTGTAGATGTTGCAAGGTTCATACTGATTGAACTTTGTTATTTGTATACTGATTTTTAACACATTGTTTAACACTTGTGTTGTTGTCAGGTGTCAATTGGATGGGAAAATTGTTTGAAATTTAAACTATCCAATAGGGTAATGACACGTGGCAAAGTGTAAACTAAAGTGTACACCATAGTGTACTTGTAGCAAGGTCCTTACCGATTGAACTTTACTACTTGTACACTGATTTTTGACACGTTGTTGGACACCTGCATTGTTGCCAAGTGTCAATTGGATAGAAAAAATGTTTGAAATTTAAAATGACCAATAGGGTAATGTCACGTGGAAGGGTTTAAACTAAAGTGTGTACACTATCGCGTACATGTAGTAGGTTCTTACCGATTGAACTTTGCTGTTTCTACACTAATTTTTGACACATTGTTTGACACTTGCATTGTTGTCAAGTGTCAATTGGATGGGAAAATTGTTTGAAATTTAAACTATCCAACAGGGTACTGTCACGTGGCAAAGTGTAATCTAAAGTGTACACAATAGTGTACAAGTAGCAAGTTTCTTACCGATTGAACTTCGCAATTTGTACACTAATTTTTGACTCGTTGTTTGACAGTTGCATTGTTGTCAAGTGTTAATTGGACGGGAAAATGGTTTGAAATTTAAACTATCTAACAGGATATTGTCACGTAGTAAAGTACAAACTAAAGTCCACATGTAGCAAGGTTAATAGTGATTGAACTTTGCTATTTGTACCCTTATTTTTGACATGTTGTTTAGCACTTGCATTGTAGTCAAGTATCAATTGGATTGGTAAAGTGTTTTAAATTTTTACTATCAAACAAGGTAATGTCACGTGGCAAAGTATAAACTAAAGTGTGTACACGATAGTGTTCAAGTGGCAAGGTTCTTACCGATTGAACATTGCTATTTGTGCATTGATTTTTGACACGTTGTTTGACATTTGCATTGTTGTCAAGTATCATTTGGATGGGAAAACTATTTGAAATTTAAGCTTTCCAACAGGGTAATGTCTCGTGGCTGTGTGTAAATTAAAGTGTACACCATAGTGTACATACAGCAAGGTCCTTACCGATTGAACTTTGCTATTTGTCCCCTGATTTTTTACACGTTGTTTGACACTTGCATTGTTGTCAAGTGTCAATTGGATGGCAAAGCTACTTGAAATTTAAACTATCCAGCAGGGTAATGTCACGTGACAATGTGTAAACTAAAGTGTACACCATAGTGTACATGTAGCAAGTTTTACCGATATAGCTTAGCAATTTGTACACAGATTTTTGGTATGTTGTTTGATACTTGCATTGTTGTCAATAGTCAATTGGATAAAGAACTATTCAAAATTTATACTGTTTAACAGGGTAATGTCACCAAACAAAGTGTAAATTAAAGTGTGCACACCATAGTGTATATGTAGCAAGTTCTTACCAATTGAACTATTTCTACATTGATTTTTGATACATTGTTTGACACTTACATTATTGTCAAGTGTCAATTGGATAGGAAAACTATTTGAAATTTAAACTGCCCAACAGGGTAATGACACGTGCCAAAGTGTAAACTAAAGTGTACACCATATTGTAGATGTCGCAAGGTTCTTACCGATTGAACTTTGTTTTTTGTACACTGATTTTTAACATATTGTTTGACACTTGTGTTGTTGTCAAGGGTCAATTGGTTGGAAAAATGATTTGAAATTTAAACTGTCCACCAGGGTAATGTCATGTGGCAAAGTGTAAACTAAAGTGCGTACACCATAGTGTTCATGTAGCAGGTTCTTACCGATTGAACTTTGCTATTTGTACACTGATTTTTGACACGTTGTTTGACACTTGCATTGTTGTCAAGTGTCACTTGGATGGGAAAACGGTTTGAAATTTAAACTATCCAACAGGGTAATGTCACGTGGTAAAGTGTAAACTAAAGTGTGTACACCATAGTGTACACGTAGCTTCTTACCGATTGAACTTTGCTATTTGTACACTGATTTTAGACACGTTGTTTGACACTTGCGTTGTTGTCAAGTGTCAATTAGAATGGGAAAACTCTTTGAAATTTAAACAGTCCAATAGGGTAATGTCCTGTGGCAAAGTGTAAACTATAGTGTACACCATAGTGTAAATGTAGCAAGGTCCTTACCGATTGAACGTCGCTATTTGAACACTAATTTTTGACACGTTGTTTGACACTTGCATTGTTGTCAAGTGTCAATTGGATGGGAAAACTCTTTGAAATTTAAACGTTTCAGCAGGGTAATGTGACATGGTAAAGTATAAACTAAAGTGTGTACACCATAGTGTACATGTAACAAGGTTTTACCGATTGAACTTTGCTATTTGTACACTTATTTTTGACACGTTGTTTGACACTTGCGTTGTTGTCAAGTGTCAATTTGATGGAAAAACCATTTGAAATTTAAAATGTTCAACAGGGTAACGTCACGTGGCAAAGTCTAAACTAAAGTGTACACCATAGTGTACACGTAGCAAGGTTCTTACCGATATAGCTTAGCAATTTGTACACAAATTTTAGGTACGTTGTTTGATACTTGCATTGTTGTCAATAGTCAATTGGATAAAGAACTATTCAAAATTTAAACTGTTTAACAGGGTAATGTCACCAGACAAAGTGTAAATTAAAGTGTGCACACCATAGTGTATATGTAGCAAGTTCTTACCAATTGAACTATTTCTACATTGATTTTTGATACATTGTTTGACACTTACATTATTGTCAAGTGTCAATTGGATAGAAAAACTGTTTGAAATTTAAACTGCCCAACAGGGTAATGACACGTGCCAAAGTGTAAACTAAAGTGTACACCATATTGTAGATGTCGCAAGGTTCTTACCGATTGAACTTTGTTTTTTGTACACTGATTTTTAACATATTGTTTGACACTTGCATTGTATTCAAGTGTCAATTGGATGAAAAAATGATTTGAAATTTAAACTATCCAACAGGTCAATGTCATGTGGCAAAGTGTAAACTAAAGTGCGACACCATAGTGTTCATGTAGCAGGTTCTTACCGATTGAACTTTCCTATTTGTATACTAATTTTTGACACGTTGTTTGACACTTGCATTGTTGTCAAGTGTCAGGTGGATGGGAAAACGGTTTGAAATTTAAACTCTCCAACAGGATAATGTCACGTGGTAAAGTGTAAACTAAAGTGTGTAGACCATAGTGTTCACGTAGCAAGTTTCTTACCGATTGAACTTTGCTATTTGTACACTGATTTTAGACACATTGTCTGACACTTGCGTTGTTGTCAAGTGTCAATTAGAATGGGAAAGCTCTTTGAAATTTAAACTGTCCAATAGGGTAATGTCCTGTGGCAAAGTGTAAATTATAGTGTACACCATAGTGTATATGTAGCATGGTTCTTACCAATTGAACTTTGCTATTTGTGCATTTATTTTTGACACGTTTTTTGACACTTACATTGTTGTCAAGTGTGAATTGGATGGAAAAACTGCTTGAAATTTAAACTGTCCAACAGGATAATGACACGTGCGAAAGTATAAACTAATGTGTACACCATATTGTAGATGTCGCAAGGCTCTTATAGATTGAACTTTGCTATTTGTGCACTTATTTTTGACAAGTTATTTGACACTTGCGTTGTTGTCAAGTGTCAATTTGATGGGAAAACTATTTGAAATTTAAAATGTTCAACAGGGTAATGTCACGTGGCAAAGTCTAAACTAAAGTGTACACCATAGTGTACATGTAGCAAGGTTCTTATCGATTGAACTTTACTGTTTGTGCACTTATTTTTGACACGTTGTTTGACACTTACATTATTGTCAAGTGTCAATTGGATAGGAAAACTGTTTGAAATTTAAACTTCCCAACAGGGTACTGACACGTGCCAAAGTGTAAACTAAAATGTATACCATATTGTAGATGTCGTAAGGTTCTTACCGATTGAACTTTGTTATTTGTACACTGATTTTTAACATATTGTTTGACACTTACGTTGTTGTAAAGTGTTAATTGGATGGAAAAATGATTTGAAATTTAAACTGTCCAACAGGGTAATGTCACGTGGTAAAGTATAAACTAAAGTGTGTACACCATAGTGTACATGTAGCAAAGTTCATAACGATTGAACTTTGCTATTTGTACACTGATTTTAGACACGTTGTTTGACACTTGCGTTGTTATCAAGTCTCAATTAGAATGGGAAAACTCTTTGAAATTTAAACTGTCCAATAGGGTAATGTCCTGTGGCAAAGTGTAAACTATAGTGTACACCATAGTGTACATGTAGCAAGGTCCTTACCGATTGAACTTTGCTATTTCTACACTAATTTTTGCCACGTTGTTTGGCACTTACATTGTTGTCAAGTGTCAATTGGATGGGAAAACTCTTTGAAATTTAAACTTTTCAGCAGGGTAATGTCACATGGTAAAGTATAAACTAAAGTGTGTACACCATAGTGTACATGCAATAAGGTTTTGCCGGTTGAACTTTGCTATTTCTACACTTATTTTTGACACATTTTTCGACACTTACATTGTTGTCAAGTGTCAATTTGATGGAAAAACTATTTGAAATTTAAAATGTTCAACAGGGTAATGTCACGTGGCAAAGTCTAAACTAAAGTGTACACCATAGTGTACATGTAGCATGGTTCTTACCAATTGAACTTTGCTATTTGTGCACTTATTTTTGACACGTTTTTTGATACTTACATTGTTGTCAAGTGTCAATTGGATGGAAAAAATGTTTGAAATTTAAACTGCCCAACAGGGTAATGACACGTGCGAAAGTATAAACTAAAGTGTACACCATATTGTAGATGTCGCAAGGTTCTTACAGATTGAACTTTGCTATTTGTGCACTTATTTTTGACAAGTTGTTTGACACTTGCGTTGTTGTCAAGTGTAAATTTGATGGGAAAACTATTTGAAATTTAAAATGTTCAACAGGGTAATGTCACGTAGCAAAGTCTAAACTAAAGTGTACACCATAGTGTACATGTAGCAAGGTTCTTACCGATTGAAATTTGCTGTTTGTGCACTTATTTTTGACACGTTGTTTGACACTTACATTATTGTCAAGTGTCAATTGGATAGGAAAGTTGTTTGAAATTTAAACTGCCCAACAGGGTACTGACACGTGCCAAAGTGTAAACTAAAGTGTACACCATATTGTAGATGTCGCAAGGTTCTTACCGATTGAACTTTGTTATTTGTACACTGATTTTTAACATATTGTTTGACACTTACGTTATTGTAAAGTGTTAATTGGATGGAAAAATGATTTGAAATTTAAACTCTCCAGCATGGGAATGTCATGTAGCAAAGTGTAAACTAAAGTGCGTACACCATAGTGTTGATGTGGCAGGTTCTTACCGATTGAACTTTACTATTTGTACACTGATTTTCAACACGTCGTTTGGCACTTGCATTGTAGTCAAGTGTCAAGTAGATGGGAAAATGGTTTGAAATTTAAACTGTCCAACAGGGTAATGTCACGTGGTAAAGTATAAACTAAAGTGTGTACACCATAGTGTACATGTAGGAAGGTTCTTACCGATTGAACTTTGCTATTTGTACATTGATTTTAGACACGTTGTTTGACACTTGCGTTGTTATCAAGTCTCAATTAGAATGGGAAAACTCTTTGAAATTTAAACTGTCCAATAGGGTAATGTCCTGTGGCAAAGTGTAAACTATAGTGTACACCATAGTGTACATGTAGCAAGGTCCTTACCGATTGAACTTTGCTATTTCTACACTAATTTTTGCCACGTCGTTTGGCACTTGCATTGTTGTCAAGTGTCAATTGGATGGGAAAACTCTTTGAAATTTAAACTTTTCAGCAGGGTAATGTCACAGGGTAAAGTATAAACTAAAGTGTGTACACCATAGTGTACATGTAACAAGGTTTTACCGATTGAACTTTGCTATTTGTACACTTATTTTTGACACATTTTTTGACACTTACATTGTTGTAAAGTGTCAATTTGATGGCAAAACTATTTGAAATTTAAAATGTTCAACAGGGTAATGTCACGTGGCAAAGTCTAAACTGAAGTGTACACCATAGTGTACATGTAGCATGGTTCTTACCAATTGAACTTTGCTATTTGTGCACTTCTTTTTGACACGTTTTTTGACACTTACATTGTTGTCAAGTGTCAATTGAATGGAAAAACTATTTGAAATTTAAACTGCCCAACAGGGTAATGACACGTGCGAAAGTATAAACTAAAGTGTACACCATATTGTAGATGTCGCAAGGTTCTTACAGATTGAACTTTGCTATTTGTGCATTTATTTTTGACACGTTGTTTGACACTTACATTGTTGTCAAGTGTCAATTGGATGGGAAAACTGTTTGAAGTTTAAACTGCCCAACAGGGTAATGACACGTGCCAAAGTGTAAACTAAAGTGTACACCATATTGTAGATGTCGCAAGGTTCTTACCGATGAACTTTGTTATTTGTACACTGATTTTTAACATATTGTTTGACACTTGCATTGTTTTCAAATGTCAATTGGATGGAAAAATGATTTGAAATTTAAACTGTCCAACAGGGTAATGTCATGCGGCAAAGTGTAAACTAAAGTGCGTACACCATAGTGTTAATGTAGCAGGTTCTTACCGATTGAACTTTACTATTTATGCACTGATTTTTGACACGTTGTTTAACACTTGCATTGTTGTCAAGTGTCAAGTGAATGGGAAAATGGTTTGAAATTTAAACTGTCCAGCAGGGTAATGTCAAGTGGTAAAGTGTAAACTAAAGTGTGTACCCCATAGTGTACACGTAGCAAGGTTTTTACCGATTGAACTTTGCTATTTGTACAATGATTTTAGGCACGTTGCTTGACACTTGCGTTGTTATCAAGTGTCAGTTAGGATGGGAAAACTCATTGAAATTTAAACTGTCTAATAGGGTATTGTCCTATGGCAAAGTGTAAACTATAGTGTACACCATAGTGTACATGTAGCAAGGTCCTTACCGATTGAAATTTGCTATTTGTACACTAATTATTGAATCGTTGTTTGACACTTGCATTGTTGTCAAGTGTCAATTGGATGGGAAAACTCTTTGAAATTTAAACTTTTCAGCAAGGTAATGTCACATGGTAAAGTATAAACTAAAGTGTGTACACCATAGTGTACATGTAACAAGGTTTTACCGATTGAACTTTGCTATTTGTACACTTATTTTTGACACGTTGTTGACACTTGCATTGTTGTCAAGTGTCAATTTGATGGAAAAACTATTTGAAATTTAAAATGTTCAGCAGGGTAATGTCACGTGGCAAAGTCTAAACTAAAGTGTACACCATAGTGTACATGTAGCAAGGTTCTTACCAATTGAACTTTGCTATTTGTGCACTTATTTGTGACACGTTGTTTGACACTTACATTGTTGTCAAGTGTCAATTAGGTGAAAAAATTGTTTGAAATTTAAACTGCCCAACATGGTAATGACACGTGCGAAAGTGTAAACTAAAGTGTACACCATATTGTAGATGTCGCAAGGTTCTTACCGATTGAACTTTGCTATTTGTGCACTTATTTTTGACACGTTGTTTGACACTTACACTGTTGTCAAGTCTCAATTGGATGGAAAAACTATTTGAAATTTAAACTGTCCAACAGGGTAATGACACGTGCCAAAGTGTAAACTAAAGTGTACACCATTTTGTAGATGTCGCAAGGTTCTTACCGATTGAACTTTGTTATTTGTACACTGATTTTTAACATATTGTTCGACACTTGCATTGTTGTCAAGTGTCAATTGGATCGAAAAATGATTTGAAATTTAAACTGTCAAACAGGGTAATGTCATGTGGTAAAGTGCAAACTAAAGTGCGTACACCATAGTGTTCATGTAGCAGGTTCCTACCGATTGAACTTTGCTATTTGTACACTAATTTTTGACACGTTGTTTGACACTTGCATTGTCGTCATGTGTCAGGTGGATGGGAAAATGGTTTGAAATTTAAACTGTCCAACAGGGTAATGTCACGTGGTAAAGTGTAAACTAAAGTGTGCACACCATAGTGTACACGTAGCAAGGTTCTTACCGATTGAACTTTGGTATTTGTACACTGATTTTAGACACGTTGTTTGACACTTGCGTTGTTGTCAAGTGTCAATTAGAAATGGAAAACTCTTTGAAATTTAAACTGTCCAATAGGGGTAATGTCCTGTGGCAAAGTGTAAACTATAGTGTACACCATAGTGTACATGTAGCAAGTTCCTTACCGATTGAACTTTACTATTTGTACACTAATTTTGGACACGTTGTTTGACACTTGCATTGTTGTCAAGTGTCAATTGGATGGGAAAACTCTTTGAAATTTAAACTTTTTAGCAAGGTAATGTCACATGGTAAAGTATAAACTAAAGTGTGTACACCATAGTGTACATGTAACAAGGTTTTACCGATTGAACTTTGCTATTTGTACACTTATTTTGGACACGTTGTTTGACACTTGTATTGTTGTCAAGTGTCAATTTGATGGAAAAACTATTTGAAATTTAAAATGTTCAACAGGGTAATGTCACGTGGCAAAGTCTAAACTAAAGTGTACACCATAGTGTACATGTAGCAAGGTTCTTACCAATTGAACTTTACTATTTGTGCACTTATTTTTGACACGTTGTTTGACACTTACATTGTTGTCAAGTGTCAATTGGTTGGAAAAATTATTTGAAATTTAAACTGCCCAACAGGGTAATGACACGTGCCAAAGTGTAAACTAAAGTGTACACCATATTGTAGATGTCGTAAGGTTCTTACCGATTGAACTTTGCTATTTGTGGACTTATTTTTGACACGTTGTTTGACACTTACATTATTGTCAAGTGTCAATTGGATGGGAAAACTGTTTGAAATTTAAATTGCCCAACAGGGTAATGACACGTGCCAACGTTTAAACTAAAGTGTACACCATGTTGTAGATGTCGCAAGGTTCTTACCGATTGAACTTTGTTATTTGTACACTGATTTTTAACATATTGTTTGACACTTGCGTTGTTGTCAAGTGTCAATTGGATGAAAAAATGATTTGAAATTTAAACTGTCCAACAGGTTAATGTCATGTGGCAAAGTGTAAACTAAAGTGCGTACACCATTGTGTTCATGTAGCAGGTTCCTACCGTTTGAACCTTGCTATTTGTACACTTATTTTTGACACGTTGTTTGACACTTGCATTGTTGTCAAGTGTCAAGTGGATGGGAAAACGGTTTGAAATTTAAACTGTCCAACAGGGTAATGTCACGTGGTAAAGTGTAAACTAAAGTGTGTACATCATAGTGTACACGTAGCAAGGTTCTTACCGATTGAACTTTGCTATTTGTACACTGATTTTAGACACGTTGTTTGACACTTGCGTTGTTATCAAGTGTCAATTAGAATGGGAAAACTCTTTGAAATTTAAACTGTCTAATAGGGTAATGTCCTATGGTAAAGTGTAAACTATAGTGTACACCATAGAGTACATGTAGCAAGGTCCTTACCGATTGAACTTTGCTATTTGTACACTAATTTTTGACACGTTGGTTGATACTTGCATTGTTGTCAAGTGTCAATTGGATGGGAAAACTCTTTGAAATTTAAACTTTTCAGCAAGGTAATGTCACATGGTAAAGTATAAACTAAAGTGTGTACACCATAGTGTATATGTAACAAGGTTTTACCGATTGAACTTTGCTATTTGTACACTTATTTTTGACACGTTGTTTGACACTTACATTGTTGTCAAGTGTCAAGTGGATGGGAAAAGGGTTTTAATTTAAACTGTCCAACAAGGTAATGTCACGTGGTAAAGTGTAAACTAAAGTGTAGATGTTGCAAGATTAACAACGATTGAACTTTGCTATTTGTACCCTTATTATTGACTTGTTGTTTGACACTTGCATTGTTGTCAACTGTCAATTGGATGAGTAAACTATTTGATATTTATACTGTCCAACAAGGTAATGTTACATTGCAAGTGTAAACTAAAGTGTGTACACCATAGTGTACATGTCGCAAGGTTCTTACTGATTAAACCTTGCTATTTGTACATTGATTTTTGACACGTTGTTTGACATTTGTGTTGTTGTCAAGTGTCAATTGGATGGGTAAAATGTTTGAAATTTAAGCTGTCCGGCCGGGTAATGTCTCAAGGCAAAGTGTAAATTAAAGTGTACAGCATGGTGTACATGTAGCAAGGTCCTTACCGATTGAACTCTACTGTTTTTGTACTGATATCGACACGTTTGAAACTTGCATTGTTATCAAGTGCCAATTGGATAGGAAAACTATTTGAAATTTAAACTGTCTAACAGGGTAATGTCTCGTGGCAAAGTGTAAACTAAAGTATAGTCAATAGTGTACATGTTGCAAGGTTCTTACTGATTGAACTTTGCTATTTGTAAAATGATGTTTGACACTTGTATTGTTGGCATGTGTCTATTTGATCAGAAAATTGTTTGAAATTTAGTCTGTCCAACAGGATAATGTCACATTATAAAGTGTAAACTAAAGTGTACCCTATAGTGTACATGTTGCAAGGGCCTTACCGATTGAACTTTGCTATTTGTACACTGATTCTTAACACGTTGTTCGACACTTGCATTGTTATCAAGTGTCAATTGGATGGAAAAATTGTTAGAAATTTAAACTGTCCAACGGGGTGATGTCACGTGGTAAAGTGTAAACTAAAGTGTACACCATAGTGTACTTGCAGCAAGGTTCTTACCGATTGAAGCTTGGTATTTGTACACTGATTTTTGACACGTTGTTTGACACTTGCATTGTTGTCACGTGCCACTTGGAAGGGAAAATTGTTTGAAATTCAAACTATCCAACAGGGTACTGTCACGTGGCAAAGTATAAACTAAAGTGTACACCATAGTGTACATGCCGCAAGATTCTTACCAATTGAACTTTGCCATTTGCACACTGATTTTTGACACGTTGTTTAACAGTTGCAATGTTGTGAAGTACCAATTGGATGAGAAAATTTTTTGAAATTTAAACGGCCCAACCGGTTAATTTCACATGGTAAAGTGTAAACTAAAGTGTACAAGTGGCAAGGTTCATACACATAGAACTTTTCTATTTGTGCACTGATTTTGGACATGTTGTTTGTAACTTGCATTGTTGTTAAGTGTCAATTAGATGGAAAAACTATTTGAAATTTAAACTGTCTAACAGCGTAATATTACATGGGTAAGTGTAAACTAAAGTGTGTGCACCATAGTGTACATGTAGCACGTTCTTATGGATTGAACTTTGCTATTTGTACACTGATTTTTGACACGTTGTTTGACACTTTCATTGTTCTCAAGTGTCAATTAGATGGGAAAACTATTTGAAATTTTAACTGTGCAACCAGGTAATGTCATGTGGCAATGTGTAAACAAACGTGTACATCATAGTGTGCATGTAGCAAGGTTCTTACCGATTGAACTTTGCTAGTTGTGCACTAATTTTTTATACGATGTTTGATACTTGCGTTGTTGTCAAGTGTCAATTGGACGGAAAAATTGTTTAAAATTTAAAATGTCCAATAGGGTAATATCACGTGGCAAAGTGTAAACTAAAGTGTACACCATAGTGTACACGTCTCAAAGTTCTTACCAATTGAACTTTGGTATTTTCACACTGATTTTTGACACGTTGTTTGACACTTGCATTGTTATCAAGTGTCAATTGGATGGGAAAGCCATTTGAAATTTAAACTTTCCAGCAGGGTAATATCACATTGCAAAGTGTAAACTAAAGTGTGTACATCATAGTGTACATGTAGCAAGGTTCTTACTAATTGAATTTTGCTATTTGAACACTGATTTTTGACACGTTGTTTGACACTTGCATTGTTGTCAAGTGTCAATTGGATGGGACAACTGTTTGAAATTTAAAATGTCCAACATGGTAATGTCGCGTGGCAAAGTGTAAACTAATGTGTACACGATAGTGTACATGTCACAGGGTTCTTACCGATTGAGCTTTGCTATTTGTACACTGATGTTTGAAACTTGCATTGTTGTCCGTGTCTACTCGATGGGAAAAATGTTTGAAATTTAATATGTCCAACAGGATAATGTCACGTTGTAAAGTGTACACCATAATGTACATGGATCAACGGCCTTACCGATTGAACTTTGCTATTTGTACACTGATTCTTGACACGTTGTTTGACACTTGCATTGTTGTCTAGTGTCAATTGTATGGAGAAATTATTAAAAATTTAAACTGTCCAGCGGGGTAATGTCACGTGGCAAAGTATAAATTGAAGTGTACACAATAGTGTACTTGTAACAAGGTTCTTACCGATTGTACTTTGGTATTTGTACACTGATTTTTGACACGTTGTTTGACACTTGCATTGTTTTCAAGTGCCACTTGGATGGAAAAATTGTTTGAAATTTAAACTATCCAATAAGGTACTGTCACGTGGCAAAGCATAAACTAAAGTGTACACCATAGTGTACATGTCGCAAAGTTCTTACCAATTGAACCTTGCCATTTGCACACTCATTTTTGACACGTTGTTCGACACTAGCAATGTCATGACGTGTCAATTGGATGAGAAACTATTTGAAATTTAAACTGTCCAACAGGTTAATTTCACATAGTAAAGTGTAAACTAAAGTGTACACCATAGTGTACAGGTAGCAAGGTCCTTACCGATTGAACTTCGTTACTTGTACAATGATTTTCGATGCGTTGTTTGACACTTGCATTCTTGTCAAGTGTCAATTAAATGGGAAAACTATTTGAAATTTAAACTGTCCAAAAGAGTAAGGTCACGTGGCAAAGAGTAAACTAAAGTGTACACCATAGTGTACATGTAGTAAGGTTCTTATCGATCAAACTTTGCTATTTGTACACTGATTTTTGACACATTGTTTGGCACTTACATTGTTGTTAAGTGTCAATTGGATGGGAAAACTGTTTGAAATTTAAACTGTCTAACAAGCTAATGACACCGGGTAAAGTGTAAACTAAAGTGTACACATTACATGTCGCAAGGTTCTTACCAATTGAAATTTGCGATTTGTACAATGATTTTTAACACGTTATTTGACACTTGCATTATTGTCATGTTTCAATTGGATGGAAAAATTGTTTGAAATTTAAACTGTCCAACAGGGCAATGTCACATGGCAAGTGTAAACTAAAGTGTACACCGTAGTGTACATGTCGCAAGGTTCTTACCAATTGAACTTTGCGATTTGTACATTGATTTTTGACATGTTGTTTGACACTTGCATTGTCTTCAATTTTCAATTGTATGGAAAAACTGTTTAAATTTAAACTGTCTAATAGGGTAATGTCACGTGGCAAAGTGTAAACTAAAGTGTACACCATAGTGTAAATGCAGCAAAGTCCTTACCAATTGAACTTTTCTACAGGTACAATGATTTTCGACACGTTGTTTGACACTTGCATTATTGTCAAGTGTCAATTGGATGGGAAAACTATTTGAAATTTAAACTATCTAATAGAGTAATGTCATGTGACAAAGTGTAAACTAAAGTATACACCATAGTGTGCATGTAGCAAGGTTCTTACCGATTGAACTTTGCTATTTGTACGCTGATTTTTGACATGTCATTTGACACTTGCATTGTTGGTAAGTGTCAAATGGAAGAGAAAACAATTTGAAATTTAATCTGTCCAGCAGCGTAATATCACGAGCCAAAGTGTAAACTAAAGTGTGTGAACCATAGTGTACATGTAGCAAGGTTCTTACCGATTGAACTTTGCTATTTGTACACTGATTTTTGACACGTCGTTTGACCCTTGTCCTGTTTGTTAATTGCATGGGAAAATTGTTTGAAATTTAAACTATCCAATAGGATAATGTTTACACTCTAAACTATACACCATAGTGTACATGTCGCAAAGTCCTTACCGATTGAACTTTGCTACTTATAAATCGATTTTTGACACATTGTTCGACACTTGCATTCTTGTCAAGTGTCAATTGGATAGGAAAGCTGTTTGAAATTTAAACTGACCAATAGAGTAATGTCACGTGGCAAAGTGTAAACTAAAGTGTTCACCATAGTTTACATGTAGAAAGGTTCTTACCAATTGAACTTTGATATTTGTACATAGATATTTGACACGTTGTTTGATACTTGCATTGTTGTCGAGTGTTAATTGGATGGAAAAACTCTTTTTAATTTAAGCTGCCCAACAGGGTAATGTCACGTGGCAAAGTATAAACTAAGGTATACACCATAGTGTACGTGTATGAAGGTCCTTATCGATTGAACTTTACTATTTGTACACTGATTTTCAACACGTTGTTTGACACTTGCATCGTTGTCAAGTGTCAATTGGATGGGAAAACTATTTGAAATTTAAACTGTCCAATAGGGTAATGTCATGTGGCAAAGTGTAAACTTAAGTGCACACCATAGTGTACATATTGCAAGGTTCTTACCAATTGAACTTTGCTATTTGTACACTGATTATTGACACCTTGTTTGACACTTGTATTGTTGTCAAGTGTCATTTGGATGGGAAACTATTTCAAATTTAAACTATCCAGTAGCGTAATGTCACGTGACAAAGTGTAAACTAAAGTGTGTACACCATAGTGTACATGTAGCAGTCGATTGAACTTTGCTATTAGTATACTAATTTTTGACACGTTGTTTCACACTTGTATTGCTGTCAAGTGTCAATTGGACGTGAAAACTGGCTGAAATTTATACTATCCAATAGGGTAATGTCACGTGGCAAAGTGTAAACTAAAGTGTACACCATAGTGTACATGTAGCTAAGTTCTTACCGATTGAACTTTGCTGTTTATACACTAATTTTAGCACGTTGTTTAACACTTGTGTTGCTGTCAAGTGTCAATTGGATGGAAAAATTGTTTGAAATTTAAACTATGCATCAGGGTAATGACACGTGGTAAAGTGTAAACTAAAGTGTGTACACCATAGTGTACAAGTCACAAGGTTCTTGTCGATCGAACTTTGCTATTTGTACACTAATTTTTAACACGTTGTTTGACACTTTTATTGTTGTCAACTGTCAATTGGATGTGTAAACTGCTTGAAATTTATACTGTCCATCATGGTAATGTTACGTTGCAAAGAGTAACCTAAAGTATGTACTCCATAGTATACATGTCGCAAGGATCTTACCGATTCAAGTTTGCTATTTGTACACTAATTTTTAACACGTTGTTTGAACTTGCATTATTGGCAAGTGTCAATTGGATGGGAAAATTGTTTTAAATTTAAACTGTCCAGCAGCGTAATGTCACGTGGGAAAGTGTAAACTAAAGTGTGTACACCATAATGTACATGTAACGGGTTCTTACCGATAAAACTTTGCTATTTGTACACTAATTTTTGACACGTTGTTTGATACTTGCATTTTTGTCAAGTGTCAATTGGATGGGAAAATTATTTCATATTTAAACTGTCCAACAGGGTAATGTCACCTGGCAAAGTGTAAACTAAAGTGTACACCAGAATGTACATGTAACATGGTTCTCACCGATTGGACTTTGCTGTTTGTACACTGATTTTTGACACATTGTATGACATTTGCTTTGTTGTAAAGTGTCAATTGGGTGGGAAAACTGTTTGAAATTTAAATTTTCCCACAGGATAATATCATGTGGAAAAGTATAAACTAAAGTGTACACCATAGTGTACATGTATAAAGTTCCTTACCGATTGAACTTCACTATTTGTACAGTTATTTTTGACACATTGTTTGACACTTGCATTGTTGTCAAGTGTCAATTGGATGGGAAAACTGTTTGAAATTTAAACTGTCCAACAGGGTAATGTCACCTGGCAAAGTGTAAACTAAAGTGTGCACCAGAATGTACATGTAACATGGTTCTCACCGATTGGACTTTGCTGTTTCTACACTGATTTTTGACACATTGTATGACATTTGCTTTGTTGTAAAGTGTCAATTGGGTGGGAAAACTGTTTGAAATTTAAATTTTCCCACAGGATAATATCATGTGGAAAAGTATAAACTAAAGTGTACACCATAGTGCACATGTATAAAGTTCCTTACCGATTGAACTTCACTATTTGTACAGTTATTTTTGACACATTGTTTGACACTTGCATTGTTGTCAAGTGTCAATTGGATGGGAAAACTGTTTGAAATTTAAACTGTCCAACAGGGTAATGTCACCTGGCAAAGTGTAAACTAAAGTGTACACCAGAATGTACATGTAACATGGTTCTCACCGATTGGACTTTGCTGTTTGTACACTGATTTTTGACAAATTGTATGACATTTGCTTTGTTGTAAAGTGTCAATTGGGTGGGAAAACTGTTTGACATTTAAATTTTCCCACAGGATAATATCATGTGGAAAAGTATAAACTAAAGTGTACACCATAGTGTACATGTATAAAGTTCCTTACCGATTGAACTTCACTATTTTTACACTGATTTTTGACACATTGTTTGACACTTGCATTGTTGTCAAGTGTCAATTAGATGGGAAAACTACTTGAAATTTAAGCTGTCTAATAGGTTAATATCACGTGGCAAAGTGTAAAGTAAAGTGTACACCATAGTGTACATGCAGCAAGGTTCTTACCGATTGAACTTTACTACTTGTACACTAATTTTTGACACGTTGTTTGACACTTGCATTGTTGTCGAGTGTCAATTGGATGGGAAAACAATTTGAAATTTAAACTGCCCAATAGGGTAATGTCACGTGGCAAAGTGTGAACTAAAGTGTAGACCATAGTATACATGTGGCAAGGTCCTTACCGATTGAATTTTACTATTTGTACACTGATTTTTGACACGTTGTTTGACACTTGTACTATTGTCAAGTGTCAATTGGATGGGAAAACTGTATGAAATTTAAACTATCCAGCAAGGTAATGACACGTGGCAAAGAGTCTATATTAAAGTATACACAGTGTACATGTCGCAAGGTCCTTTCGCATTGAACTTTGCTATTTGTACACTAATTTTTGACACGTTGTTTGACACTTACGATGTTGTCAACTATCAATTGGATGGGAAAGCAGTTTGAAATCTAAATTGTCCAACAGGGTAATGTCGCGTTGCAAAGTGTAAACTAAAGTGTACACCATAGTGTACATGTAGCAAGGTCCTTACCGATTGAACATTGCTACTTGTACCCTGATTTTCGGCACGTTGTTTGACACTTGAATTGTAGTTAAGTGTCAATTGGATGGGAACACTTTTCGAAATTTAAACTGTCCAATAGATTAATGTCATGTGGTAAAGTGTAAATTAAAGTGTACACCATAGTGTACATGTAGCATGGTTCTTACCGATTAAACTTTGCTATTTGTACACTAATTTTTGACACGTTGTTTGACACTTGCGTTGTTGCCAGGTGTCAATTGTATGGGAAAATTGTTTGAAATTTAAACTGTCCAGCAAGGTAATGACATGTGGCAAAGTGTTTATTTATACACTAAAGAATACACATAGTGTAAATGTCGCACGGTTCTTACCAATTGAACTTTGCGATGTGTACACAAATTTTTAACACGTTGTTTGACACTTGCATTGTTACCAACTTTCACTTGGATGGAAAAACTATTCTAAATTTAAACTGTCCAATAGGGTAATGTCACGTGGTAAAGTGAAAACTGAACTGTACACCAATTTGTACATGTAGCAAGGTCCCTATCGATTGAACTTTGCTACAGGTATACTGATTTTTGACACGTTGTTTGACACTTGCATTGTTGTCAAGTGTCAATTGGATGGGAAAAATGTCTGAAATTTATACTATCCAGTAGAGTAATGTCACATGGCAAAGAGTAAACTAATGTGTACACATAGTGTACATGTTGCAAGGTTCTTACCGATTGAACTTTGCTATTTATACATTGATTTTTGAAATGTAGTTTGACACTTGCATTGTTGTCGAGGGTCAATTGGATGGGAAAACTATTTGAAATTTAAACTATCCAATAGGATAATGTCACGTGGTAAAGTGTAAACTAAAGTGTACACTATAGTGTACATGTAGCAAGGTTCTTACTGATTGAACTTTGCTAATTGTACACTATTTTTTGACACGTTTTTTGACACTTGCACTGTTGTCAAGTGTCAATTGGATGGGAAAATTGTTTAAAATTTAAACTATCCAACAGGGTTATGTCACATGGCAAAGTGTAAACTAAAGTGTACACCATAGTGTACATGTTACAAGGTCCTTACCGATTGAATATTGCTACTTGTACACTGATTTTTGACATGTTGTTTGACACTTGCGTTATTGTTAAGTGTCAATTAGATGGGAAAACTATTTGAGATTTAAACTATCCAATAGAATAATGTCACGTGGCAAAGAGAAAACTAAAGTGTACACAATAGTGTACATGTAGCAAAGTTCTTACCGATTGAACTTTGCTATTTGAACACTGATTTTTTACATGTTGTTTGACACTTTCGTTGTTGTCAATTCTATGGGAAAATTGTTTGAAATTTAAGCTGTCCAACAAGGTAATGACAAGTAGTAAAGTGCAAAGTAAGATATACACACAGTGTACATGTCGCAAGGTTCTTACCAATTGAACTTTGCGATTTGTTCACTGATTTTAGAAACGTTGTTTGACAGTTGCATTGTTGTCAAGTTTCAATTGGATGGAAAAATTGTTTAAAATTTAAACTGTCCAATAGGGTAATGTCATGAGGTAAGGTGCAAACTAAACTGTACACTATTGTACATATGTTGTAAGGTCCTTACCGATTGAACTTTGCTACAGGTACACTGATTTTTGACACGCTGTTTGACACTTACATTATTGTCAAGTGTCAATTGGATGGGAAAACTATTTTAAATATATATAGTCCAATAGAGTAATGTCACGTGGCAAAGAGTAAACTAAAGTGTGCACCATATTGTACATGTAGCAAGGTTCTTACCGATTGAACTTTACAATTTGTACACTGATTTTTGACACGTTGTTTAACACTTACATTGTTGTCAAGTGTCAATTGGATGGGAAAACTGTTTGAAACTTAAACTATCCAACAAGCTAATGACACGAGGCAAAGTGTAAACTAAAGTGTACACATAGTGTACATGTCGTAAGGTTCTTTTAAACTTTACGATTTGTACATTGATTTTTGACACGTTGTTTGACACTTGCATTGTTGTCAAGTTTCAATTGGATGAAAAAATTGTTTAAAATTTAAAGTATCCAACAGGGTAATGTCACGTGGCAAAGTGTAAACTAAAGTGTACACCATAGTTTAAATGTAGCAAGGTCCTTGCCGATTAAATTTTTCCACAGGTATACAGATTTTTGACACGTTGTTCGACACTTGCATTGTTGTCAAGTTTCAATTGGATGGGAAAACTCTAGGAAATTTAAACGGTCCAATAGAGTAATGTCACGTGGGAAAGTGTAAATTAAAGTGTGCACACCATATTGTACATATAATAAGATCTTACCAATTGAACTTTGCTATTTGTAAACTGATTTTTGACAAGTTATTTGATACTTGCATTGTTTTCAAGTGTCAATTGGATGGGAAAACTGTTTGAAATTTAAACCATCCAACAGGGTAACGTCACATGGCAAAGTGAAAACTAAAGTGTACACTGCAGTGTATATGTAGGAAGGTTCTTACCAATTGAACTTTGCTAGTTGTACACTAATTTTTGACACGTTGTTTGACACTTGTAGTTTTGTCAAGTGTCAATTGGATGGGAAAACTATTTAAAATTTAAATTTTTCAACAGGGTAATGTCATGTGGAAAAGTATAAACTAAAGTGTACACCATAGTATACATGTATGAAGTTCTACCAATTGAACTTCGCTACTTGTACGCAGATTTTCGACACGTTGTTTGACACTTGCATCGTTGTCAAGTGTCAATTAGATGGAAAAACTATTTCAAATTTAAACTGTCCAATAGAGTAATGTCATGTGGCAAAGAGTAAACTAAAGTGTACACCATACTGTACATGTGGCAAGGTTCTTACCGATTGAACTTTGCTATTTGTACACTAATTTTTGACACGTTGTTTGACAATTGCGTTGTTGTCAAGTGTCAATCGTATGAGAAAACTGTTTGAAATTTAAACTATCCAACAAGGTAGTGACACGTGGCAAAGTGTAAACTAAAGTATACACATAGTGTACATGTCACAAGGTTCTTACCAATTGAACATTGCGATTTGTACACTGATTTTTGACATGTTGTTTGACACTTGCAGTATTGTCAAGTTTTAGTGGGATGGAAAAATTGTTTGAAATTTAAACTGTCCAACAGGGCAATGTCATGTGGCATAGTGTAAGCTAAAGTGTATACCATTGTGTACATGTAGCAATGTCTTTACCGATTGAACTTTGCTACAGGTACACTGATTTTCGACACGTTGTTTGACACTTGCATTGTTGTCAAGTGTCAATTGGATGGGAAAACTGTTTGAAATTTATATTGTCCAATAGAGTAATGTCACGTGGCAAAGAGTAAACTAAAGTGTACACCATAGTGTAGATGTAGCAAGGTTCTTACCGATTGAAATTTGTTATTTGTACACTGATTTTTGACACGTTGTTTGACACTTACATAGTTGTCAAGTGTCAATTGGATGGGAAAACTATTTAAAATTTAAACTGTCCAACAAGCTAACGACACGTGGCAAAGTGTAAACTAAAGTGTACACATAGTGTACATGTCGCAAGGTTGTTACCAATTGAACTTTGCGATTTGTACACTGATTTTTGACACATTGTTTAACACTTGCATTGTTGTCAAGTTTCAATTGGATGGAAAAATTGTTTGAAATTTAAATTGTCCAATAGGATAATGTCACGTGGCAAATTGTAATCTAAAGTGTACACCATAGTCTAAATGAAGCAAGGTCCTTACCGATTGAACTTTTCTATAGGTACACTGATTTTCAACGCGTTATTTGACACTTGCATTGTTGTCAAGTATCAATTGGAAGGGAAAACTATGTGAAATTTAAACTGTTCAATAGAGTAATGTCACATGTGAAAGTGTAAACTAAAGTGTACACTATAGCGTGCATGTAGCAAGGTTCTTACCGATTGAATTTGCTATTTGTTTACTAATTTTTGACTCGTTGTTTGAACTTGAATTGTTGGCAAGTGTCAATTGGATGGAAAAACTATTTTAAGTTTAACCTGTGCAACGAAGTAATGTCATGTGGTAAAGTGTAAACTAAAGTGTTTACACTATAGTGTACATGTGACAGGTTCATACCGATTGAACTTTGCTATTTGTACATTGATTTTTGACACGTTGTTTGATACTTGCATTGTTGTCAAGTGTTAATTGGATGGGAAAATTGTTTAAAATTTAAACTGTTCAATAGGGTATTGTCATGCGGCAAAGTGTACACCATAGTGTACAATTAGCAAGGTTCTTACCTATTGTACCTTGCTATTTGTACACTGATTTTTGAAATGTTGCTTGACACTTGTGTTGTTGTCAAGTGTCAGTTGGATGGTAAAACTGTTTGAAATTTAAATTTTCAAATAGCGTAATGTTATGTGGAAAAGTATAAACTAAAGTTTACACCATAGTGTACATGTATGAAGGTCCTTACCTATTCAACTTTGTTTAACATTTGGATTGTTATCAAATGTAAATTAGTTGGAAAAATTCTTTGAAATTTAAACTATCCAACAGGGTACTGTCACGTGGCAAAGTGTAAACTAAAGTGTACACCATAGTGTACATGTAGCAAGGTTCTTATCGATTGAACTTTGCTATTTGTACACTAATTTTTGACACGTTGTTTGACACCTGCATTGTTGTCAAGTGTCAATTAGATGGGAAAACTATTTGAAATTTAAGCTGTACAACAAAGTAATGTCATATGGTAAAGTGTGAACTGAAGTGTACACCGTAGTGTACATGTAGCAAGGTCCTTACCGATTGCGCTTTGCTATTTGTACATAGATTTTTGATACGTTGTTTGACACTTGCATTGTTGTCAAGTGTCAATTGGATGGGAAAACTATTTGAAATTTAAACTGTCCAATAGAGGAATGTCGGGTGGCAAAGTGTAAACTAAAGTGTACACCATAGTGTGCATGTAGCAAGGTTCTTACCGATTGAGCTTTGCTATTTGTACACTGATTTTTGGCACGTTGTTTGACACTTGTATTGTTGGCAAGTGTCAATTAGATCGGAAAACTATTTAAAATTTAAACTGTCCAGTAGCATAATGTCACATGGCAAAGTGTAAACTAAAGTGTGTACACTATAGTGTACATGTAATAGGTCCTTACCATAGAACTTTGCTATTTGTACACTAATTTTTGATACATTGTTTAATACTTGCATTATTGTCAAGTTTCAATTTGTTGGGAAAACTATTTGAAATTTAAATTGTCCAGCAAGGTAATGACACATGGCAGAGTGTAAACTAAAGTATACATATAGTGTACATGTCGCAAGGTTCTTACCCATTGAACTTTGCGATTTGTACACTAATTTTTGACACGTTGTTCAACACTTGCATTGTTGTTGAGTGTCAATTGGATGGGAAAGCTATTTGAAATTTAAACTATCCAACAGGGTAATGTCACGTTGCAAAGTGTAAACTAAATGTACACAATGGTGTACATGTAGCAAGGTCCTTACCGATTGAACTTTGCTACTTGTACACTGATTTTCGACACGTTGTTTGACACTTGTATTGTTGGCAAGTGTCAATTGGATGGTAAAACTTCTTGAAATTTATACTGTCTAATAGATTAATGTCACGTTGCAAAGTGTAAACTAAAGTGTACACCATAGTGTACATATAGCATGGTTCTTACCGATTAAACTTTGCTATTTGTACACTAATTTTTGACACATTGTTTGACACTTGCATTGTTGTCAGGTGTCAATTGGATAGGAAAATTGTTTGAGATTTCAGTTGTCCAACAGGGTAATGTCACGTGGCAAAGTGTAAACTCAAGTGTACACCATAGTGTATATGTAGCAAGGTTCTTACCGATTGAACTTTGCTATTCGTACACTGATTTTTGATGCATTGTTTGACACTTGCAATGTTGTCAAGTGTCAATTGGATGGGAAAACTGCTTGAAATTTAAACCGTCCAACAGGGCAATGTCACGTGGCAAAGTGTAAACTAAAGTGTATACTATAGTGTACGTGTATGAAGGTCCTTATTGTTAGAACTTTACTATTTGTACACTGATTTTCGACATGTTGTTCGATACTAGGATTGTTGTCAAGTGTCAATTGGATGGGAAATTTGTTTGAAATTTAAATTGTCTAGCAGGGTAATGTCAAGTGGCAAAGTGTAAACTAAAGTGTACACCATAGTGTACTTGTATGAAGGTCCTTATCGATTGAACGTTACTATTTGCGCACTGATTTTCGACACGTTGTTTGACACTTACTATGTTGCTAAATGTTGCTAAGTGTCAATTGGATGGGAAAACTATTTAAATTGTCCAACAGTGTAATGTCAAGTGGCAAAGTGTAAACTAAAGTGTACACCGTGCTGTACATGTCACAAGGTTCATACCGATAGAACTTTGCTATTCGTACACTGATTTTTGAAACGTTATCTGACACTTGCATTGTTTTCAAGGGTCAATTGGATGGAAAAAGTGCTTGAAATTTAAACTGTCCAATAGGGTATTGTCACGTGGCAAAGTTTAAACTAAAGTGAGTAAACCATAGTGTACATGTAGAAGGTTTTTACCAATTGAACTTTGCTATTTGTACACTGATTTTTAACACGTTGTTTGACACTTGCATTGTTGTCAAGTGTCAATTGGATGGGAAAACCGTTTCAAATTTAAACGTCCAATAGGGTAATGTCACATGGCAAAGTGTAAACTAAAGTGTACACAATAGTGTACGTGTAGCAAGGTTTTTACCGATTGAACTTTGCTATTTGTTCACTGATTTTTGACACGTAGTTTGACACTTGCATTGTTGTCAAGTGTCAATTGGATGGAAAAACTGTTTGAAATTTAAACTATCCAACAGGCTAATGTCAAGTGGCAAAGTGTAAACTAAAGTGTATACCATAGTGTACATGTATGAAGGTCCTTATCGTTTGAACTTTACTATTTGTACACTGATTTTCGACATGTTGTTCAATACTTGGATTGTTGTCAAGTGTCAATTGGATGGGAAAACTATTTGAAATTTAAATTGTCCAACAGGGTAATGCAAAGTGGCAAAGTGTAAACTAAAGTGTACACCATAGTGTACTTGTATGAAGGTCATTATCGATTGAACGTTACTATTTGCACACTGATTTTCGACACGTTGTTTGACACTTGCAATGTTGTCAAGTGTCAGTTGGATGGGAAAACTATTTGAAATTTAAATTGTTCAACAGGGTAATGTCACGTGGCAAAGTGTAAACTAAAGTGTACACCATAGTGTACATGTCACAAGGTTCTTACCAATTGAACTTTGTTATTTTTGCACTGATTTTTGAGATGTTGTTTGACACTTGCATTGCTGTCAAGTGTCAATTAAAAGGGAAGATTGTTTCAAATTTAAACTCTCCAACAAGGTAATGTCACGTGGTCAAGTGTAAACTAAAGTGTACACCATAGTGTACGTGTAGCAAGGTTCTTATCGATTGAACTTTGCTATTTGTTCACTGATTTTTGACACGTTGTTTGACACTTGCGTTGTTGTCAAGTGTCAATTGGATGAGAAAACTATTTGAAATTTAAATTGTCCAACAGGGTGATGTCAAGTGGCAAAGTGTAAACTAAAGTCTACACCATAGTGTACTTGTATAAAGGTCCTTATCGATTGAAATTTACTATTTGCACACTGATTTTTGACACGTTGTTTGACACTTACAATGTTGTCAAGTGTCAATTGGATTGAAAAACTGTTTGAAATTTAAACTGTTCAATAGTGTAATGTCATGTGGCAAAGTGTACACCATAGCGTATATGTCACAAGGTTCTTACCAATTGAACTTTGCTATTTTTACACAGATTTTTGAGATGTTGTTTGACACTTGCATTGCTGTCAAGTGTCAATTAAAAGGGTAAATTTTTTGAAGTAAACTAAAGTGTACACCATAGTGTACATGTAGCATGGTCTTACCTATTAAACGTTGCTATTTGTACACTAATTTTTGACACGTTGTTTAACACTTGCATTGTTGTCAATTATCGATTGGATGGGAAAACTATTTGAAGTTTCAGCTGTCCAACGGGGTCATGTCACGTGGCAAAGTGTAAACTAAAGTGTACACCATAGTGTACAGGTAGCAAGGCTCTTACAGGTTGAACTTTGCTATTTGTATACTGATTTTTTACGCATTGTTTGACACTTGCATTGTTGTCAAGTGTCAATTTGATGGGAAAACTACTTGAAATTTAAACCATCCAACAGGGTAATGTCATGTGCCAAAGTGTAAACTAAAGTGTACACCATGGTGTACATGTCGCAAGGTTTGTACCAATTAAACTATGCTATTTGTACATTGATTTCTGACACGTTGTTTGACCCTCGCATTGTTCTCAAGTGTCAATTGGATGAGAAAACAGTTTGAAATTTAAACTGTCCAACAGGGTAATTTCACGTGGTAAAGTGTAAACTAAAGTGTACCTTTGGCAAGGTTCATATCGATAGAACTTTGCTATTCGTACGCTAATTTTTGAAGCAATGTCTGATACTTGCATTGGTGTCAAGTGTCAATTGGATGGAAAAACTGCTTGAAATCTAAACTGTCCCATAGCGTAATGTCACGTGGCAAAGTGTAAACTAAAGTGTGTACACCATAGTGTACGTGTAATAGGTTCTTACCGATTGAACTTTGCTATTTGTACACTGATTTTTAACACATTGTTTGGCACTTGCATTGTTGTCAAGTGTCAATTGGATGGGAAAACTGTTTCAAATTTAAACTGTCCAACAGGGTAATGTCACGTGGTAAAGCGTAAACTAAAGTGTACACCATAGTATACATGTAGCAAGGTCCTTACCAATTGAACTTTGCTATTTGTACATTGATTTTTGACACGTTGTTTGACCCTTACATTGTTGTCAAGTGTCAATTGGATGGGAAAACTGTTTGAAATTTAAATTGTTCAACATGGTAATGTCACGTGGCAAAGTGTAAACTAAGGTGTACACCATAGTGCACATCTATGAAGGTCCTTGTCGATTGAACTTTACTATTTGTACACAGATTTTTGACACGTTGTTTGACACTTGCTTTGTTTTCATGTGTCAATTGGATGGGAGAACTGTTTGAAATTTAAACTGTTCAATAAGGTAATGTCACGTGGCATAGTGTAAACTATAGTGTACACCATAGTGTACATGTCACAAGGCTCTTACGAATCGAACTTTGCTATTTTTAGACTGATTTTTGAGACGTTGTTTGACACTTGTATTGTTGTCAAGTGTCAATTGAAAGGGAAAATTGTTTAAAATTTAAACTGTCCAACAAGGTAGTGACACGTGGCAAAGTGTAAACTAAAGTGTACCCTATAGTGTACATGTTGCAAGGTTCTTACCAATCGAACTTTGCTATTTGTTCACTGATTTTTGATACGTTGTTTGACACTTGTACTATTGTCAAGTGTCAATTGGATTGTAAAACTGTTTGAAATTTAAACTGTCCAGTAGCGTAATGTCACGTGGCAAAATATAAACTAAAGTGTGTGCACCATTGTGTGCATGTAGCTACTGATTGAACTTTGCCATTTGTACACTAATTTTTGACACGTTGTTTGACCCTTGCATTGTCGTCAAGTGTCAATTGGATGGGAAAACTGTTTGAAATTTAAACTGTCCAACAGAGTAATGTCATGTGGCAAATTGTAAACTAAAGTGTACACCATAGTGTACATGATGCAATGTTCTTATGATTGAACTTTGCTATTTGTACATTGATTTTTGACACGTTGTTTGACATTTACATTCTTGTCGAGTTTCAATTGAATGGGAAAAAAACTAAAGTGTACACCATAATGTACATGTAGCGAGGTTCTCACCGATTGCACTTTGCTATTAATATACTGATTTTTGACACGTTGTTTAACACTTGCATTATTGTCGAGTGTCAATTGGATGGGAAAACTATTTGAAATTTAAACTGTCCAATAGAGTAATATCACGTGGCAAAGAGTAAACTAAAGTTTACACCATATTGTACATGTAACAAGGTTCTTACTGATTGAACTTTGCAATTTGTATACTGATTTTTGACACGTTGTTTGACACTTGTATTGTTGTCAAGTGTCAATTGGATGGGAAAAATATTTCCAATTTAAACTGTCCAACAGGGTAGTGTCACTTGGCAAAGTGTAAACTAAAGTGTACACCATACTGTACATGTAGCAAGGTTCTTACCGATTGAACTTTGCTATTTGTACACTGATTCTTATACGTTGTTTGACACTTGCATTGTTGTCAAGTGTCAATTGGATGGGAAAACTGTGTGAAATTTAAACTGTCTAATAGGGTAATGTCAAGTGGCAAAGAGTAAACTAATGTATACATCATAGTGTACATTTAGCAAGGTTCTAACCGATTAAACTTTGTTATTTGTATACTGATTTTCGACACGTTATTTGACAATTAGTTCGTTGTCAAGTGTCAATTGGATGGGAAAATTGTTTGAAATTTAAACTGTACAACAGGGTAATGTTAAGTGGCAAAGTGTAAACTAAAATGTACACCATAGTGTACATGTGGCAAGGTTCTTACCGATTGTACTTTGCTATTTGTACACTAATTTTTGACACGTTGTTTGATACTTTCATTGTTGTCAAGTGTCAATTGGATGGGAAAACTATTAGAAATTTAAACTTTCCAACAGCATAATGTCACATGTTAAAGTGTAAACTAAAGTATACACCATAGTGTACATGTAGCAAGGTCCTTACCTATTGAACTTTGCTACTTCTACACTGATTTTCGACACGTTGTTTGAAACTTGCATTATTGTCAAGTGTCAATTGGATGGGAAAGCTGTTTGAAATTTAAACTGTCCGACAGGGTAATAACACATCATAAAGTGTAAACTAAAGTGTACACCACAGTGTACATGTTGCAAGGTCCTTACCGATTGAACTTTGCTACATGTACACAGATTTTCGACACGTTGTTTGAAATTTACATTGTTGTCAAGTGTCAATAGGATGGGAAAACTATTTTAAATTTAAACTATCCAATAAAGTAATGTCACGTGGCCAAGAGTAAACTAAAGTGTACACCATAGTGTACATGTAGCAAGGTTCTTATCGATTTAACTTTGCTATTTGTACACTGATTTTTGACACGTTGTTGGACACTTACATTATTTTTAAGTGTCAATTGGATGGGAAAGCTATTTGAAATTTAAACTTTCTAACAGGGTAATTTCACAGGGCAATGTGTAAACTAAAGTGTACACCACAGTGTACTTGTAGTACGGTTCTTACCGATTGAACTTTGCTATTTATACACTGATTTTTAACACGTTGTTTGACAGTATATGTAACAAGGTTCTTACCGATTGAACTTTGCTATTTGTACACTGATTTTTGACATGTTGTTTGACAATTGCATTGTTGTCAAGTGTTAATTGGATGGGAAAACTAATTGAAATTCAAACTGTCCAACAAGGTAATGTCACGTGGCAAAGTGTAAACTAACGTGTACACCATAAAGTAGATGTGGCAAGGTCCTTACCGATTGAAGTTTGCTATTTGTACACTGATTTTTGGCACGTTGCTTGACACTTGCATTTTTGTCAAGTGTCAATTGGATGGGAAAATTGTTTGAAATTTAAACAGTCCAGCAGGGTAATATCATGTGACAAAGTGTAAACTAAAGTGTACACCACAGTGTACATGTAGCAAGGTTCTTACCGATTGAACTTTGCTATTTGTACACTGATTTTTGATACGTTATTTGAGACTTGCATTGTTCTCAAGTGTCAATTGGATGGGAAAACTGTTTAAAATTTAAACTGTCCAACAAGAAAATGACATGTGGCAAAGTGTAAACTAAACTGTACACCAAAGTGTATTACCAATTGAAATTTTCTATTTGTACGCTGATTTTTGACATGTTGTTTGACACTTGCATTGTTGTCAAGTGTCAATTGGATGGGAAAACTATTTGAAATTTAAACTGTCCAACAGGGTAGTGTCATGTGGCAAAGTGTAAACTAATGTGTACACCATAGTGTACATGTAGCAATGTTCTTACCGATCGAACTTTACTGTACACTGATTTTTGACACGTTGTTTGACACTTGCGTTGTTGTCAGGTGTCATTTGGATGGGAAACTGTTCGAAATTTAAACTGTCTGATATGATATAGGAGTCGAACCCGACGAAGGCGAGTGCGAGACTAAACCCGTTGATAGTCAATGGCGGACCAATGACGTGATCAAGGGCAAAGCAAGTGAAACAAGCGATGGGATTGCTCATTCAAGAAACCATTGATGGAAAAATGTTCGGGACTCAAAGTGGAGCAACTTTCATGTTCGGGTCGAAGGTCGAATCAACTTGGATTAAATTAATATTGAAGGCTGAAGGCGAAGGAAATTAAGCCTAGGCGACCACATAGGCTTATAGGGCTTGCGATCGCATGGAGGCATACCGAAACTCAAGTCTGGATTTTTGGTTGAACCATGCGACCGGATGGAAAAACACTATCCGGTCGCATAGTTCATTTTTTTTGCGAATTTTCCAATTTTGGCAATTTTTCATATTTTGTTAGATTTTGATTCTTTTCCATATTTTGGAGATTATGATCGACTTTTGCAAGATTTTTACCTAGTTTTTAGGTTTAGTATAAATAGGAGTTTCCGTTCCATTGTTAAAAAAAAAACCTTTGACATTATTGATATTGAATTAAAGAGAGGCGTACTGTCTTCTCTTCATCGTTCTTCATTGAATAACTTCAAACTTATCAAGTGTTAACTTGTAGCATTCAAACAACCGGATTTAATTCTTGGATTGTGTGATCAAGGGGTCTTTCAAGCGTCTTCTTGTTGGATTTTTTGGTTGAACTTTCTTTTAGGTTAATCCTAAACTCTTAGATTAATTTGGCTTTCTTGGTTTCGTCAATCTCATTGGGGGTTTCGTAGTCAACGCTGTTACGGGGTTTGTATCAGTTGGTATCAGAGCTTTAGCTCCAAATTAATTGAAGGTTATATCTTTTCTTTATTTGTTTGAGTCATTAATTTGTTTGAGTCAGTAATTTGTTTTCTTAGTTTCTTCTTATATTTTAATTGTTCTTCTTCGTTCTTGTTTTTTTCTTTTCATCGCTTCGTTGAGTTGTTGGTAGTCTTCTTTTATCAAGGAGTAAAAAAACAAAAAAGAGGATAAAAAAAATTGATATTGTTATTGTTTGATTTTGTTTTTCTACCAACAACAATTCCTACATTGTTTTTGATTTTGGGATATTCAATTGGGTTCGATTCTTTCAATCTTCTTTTGAGTCTATTCACATATTCGTGTCAAAACATTCATCTATTCCACTTATTCAAGTCCTTTGAGTCTCGTGGTCTTCGATTAATATTCGATTTGTTTGAATTCCCGATAAAACAATTGATTTAGTTCACTTGATTCTTTGAAGTGCTTGGAGGGAGACTTTGAGTGGTAAAAGGCCGAGTGGTGAGTTTAATAGAGGGAAAAAGCCATAGTGAGTGTTTTTCGGGTGAAATCTTTGTGAGGCATAAAAAAAATTGTGTGATATGATGTCGGAAAGAGAAGGTTCTAATTCAAGCCAAAACGGTAGTGACAACAATGCATCGGAGAACATGATAAGGAGGTTTGAAAGGGTACTTGGTGATGTTAGGGAGAAGGTGGCTAGGCAAGGGGAATGGATGGCGCAAATGGGTACTGCAATTGCTAATCTTAGCCGGGGACAAGTGGAGATGTCTAATGCTAGGGGGCCGGGTAGGCGTGAATCTAGGAGAGGAAGGCGAGATGCGTATCGTAGTGATAAGGATGATTTTGTTGAAAATGACATTGATATGGGTCAAGCGAGACATAGGGGCAATAGGATGGAAAGACGGGGAAGAAATAACTTAGGAGAAGAAGTAGATGGAAATTTGGGTAGTATTAAAATGACTATTCCACAATTTAAAGGGAGAAGCTATCTGGAAGCATATTTAGAGTGGGAAAGGAAGGTTGAGATGATTTTTTAGTGCTATAACTATTCGGAGGAGAAAATGGTAAAATTGGCAGTGCTTGAATTTGTGGATTACGCGGTATCTTGGTAGGATCAAGTACTTACATCACAGCGTAGGGGTCAGGAAAGGCCAATTAGCACTTGGGATGAGTTGAAGATGTTGATGAGGAGAAGGTTTGTTTCGAGTCACTATTATAGGGAAATCCATCAAAAATTGCAAGGTTTGTACCAAGGATCGAAAAGCGTAGAGGATTATCACAAAGAGATGGAAATTCTTATGATTCGAGCCTATGTGGAGGAAGATCGGGAAGCTACCATGGCACGGTTCTTGAATGGGTTAAATCGGTATATTGCAAATGTTGTAGAGTTGCAACACTATGTGGAAATCGAGGACATGTTACATGTGGCAATGAAAGTCGAGAGGCAATTGAAGAGGAAGGGGATGTCTAGGCAACCGTTAGGTACTTCGACTCCTAATCCAACATAGAAATCGAAGTGGGATGACAACAACAAAAATGGGGCTGCACCTAGAGGTAAAAATGATTGGCAAAAGGGCAAGGATGAAAATGCTAGCAAACCAATATCAAAAACGGAGGCACAACTGTCGCGCAATCGGGACATCAAATATTTTAGGTGTTTGGGAACGGGGCATATTGCTTCTCAATGCCCAAACAAACGGGCAATGGTGTTGCAGGATAATAGAGAGATTGTGAGCAGTAGTGATGGAGAGTTTGATGACATGCCGACGTTGCAGGGTGTTAGTGAAGAAGAAAAAGTTCAAGGGCTGGTTGGAGATCTACTAATCACAAGGCGAGCTCTCACTACCTATGTCAAAGCGAATGACTTGGAGTTGCAACGGGAGAACATTTTCCACACTCGATGCTACATCAACAATACGGTATGTAGTGTTATAATTGATGGTGGGAGTTGCACTAATGTAGCTATCGTATCTCTTGTAGAAAAATTGGGTTTAACATTGTTGAGACAACCGAGACCTTATAAATTGCAATGGTTGAATGAGAGTGGCGAGGTGAGGGTGAATTGAAGGGTGTTACTTAATTTGTCAATTGGGAGTTATAAGGACGAGTTAGTGTGTGATGTGGTGCCAATGCAAGCGGGACATATTTTATTGGGGCGACCATGGCAATACGATAGGAAGGCTATGCATGATGGGTATAAAAATCGATATAGTTTCATTAAGGATGGAAGGACCATTACTCTTGTGCCATTAACACCAGCGCAAGTCTATGAGAACAAATTAAAATTGAGAAGTGAGGAAGAGAGAAGAGCAAAAGAGTTAGAAAAAATGAGAGCAAATAGTGAATTGGAGAAAAAGAGAGAAAATGTTGACATAGCCATTAGAGAGAAAAAGAGAGAGCAATCACAAGAGAGAAAAGAAAGAGAGTGCCCTGAGAGAAGAGAGAAAACACGAGCGAATTTCTTTGTAAAAGAGAGTGATTTGAGGAGGGCGGTAGTTGAGAGAAAAGAGATGATATTGTTCGTTTATAAGGAATCACTCCTCAATTTTGAGGAAACTAACCCACCCCTCCCTAGTTTGGCTAAGTCATTGTTGTAGGAATTCGACAATATATTTTCGGAGGATGCACCAAGTGTGTAGAACCCCAAATAATTCTAAACACCTTAGTGGCACTAAGACATGAATATTGGATGACTAAAGTATACTTCAGATTTTTAGTCTCATTTGAGACCCATTTTCAACATAGGAAACATTATATTTGGAAAATAATATCTAAATATTGAGTTAGCTTTCCAACGCACTTTGAATTACCTCAATCGGATATCGGGAGAAGAAGTTATGATAGAAACACTGAAGGCTGTGCAGTGTCAACCGGACTACAACCGGTCGACCGAAACTGCCTGAAATGAAAATTCTCGTTTTTCTCTAGAATTTAAATATTTATTTTCATCAATTATTTTCTCAAAGGGCCACCCACTTTTTTGGCAATAAAAACCCCACTAAATTGAAGCATTTAACCTCAAACTTAAATGGCACCCATGTTTTCTCCCTTAAATGAAATTTGACCCATCATTTGCTTTAAGTTATGGAATATTTACCTATAAATAGAGACCTTATTTCACTCATTTTTTCTCACACCAAAAGCAAGAGCCTTTACATACTAAAGAAAGAGTTTCCAAGAGAGAAAAAGAGAGGGAGGAAAACTATTTTTCCTAGAAGTTTAAGAAGTGTTTTCAAGCATCAATTTTCAACGGTTTTTCAAACATCCAAGGAGTGCATTTCTTTCAATGTCCAAGTTTTATCGAAGTTTTCAATCCAAGTTTTCAAAGTTTCAAAAGCATCAATCAAGGTAGGTAGAGGTGCAATGTGTTTAATCGTGTTAAGTTATAAGTTTCGATTCATGTTAATGTTTGTATGTCAAATGGCACTCTGGTAAGGCATATCCCTCTATTTTAATGGTTGTATGTCAAATGGTACTCCGGTACGGAATAGCCTTCTATGTTGAAAAAATGTTCGTATGTCAAATGGTGCCCTCGGGTACGGCATACCCCTTCATGTCAAATGGTGCCTCCGGGTACGGCATGTATGAAAAGTTTTAAAGTTAATGTTTTGAAATGTATAGCTTGATCACGAATGCACGTATGACACCTATTGAGTTTTTCAACTCACGGGTTTAATCCCATCTCTATAGATTGAAGGAATTCTACCTCGGGCATGGATGGAGGAGAAGATGGAGAGTGATGCAACGAGCCCATGGAAATCCGGTGAATAAGTGATTTGGATTTATTTTTATGAAATGTTTTCCAATGTTATTTCTTTAAAGTTTTGAATAACGCAGAATGCGAGAACAAATAAATTACATTTTGTTGTTTTGAAAAATGATATAGTGTTTTTGTTTAAAGTATTTGAAGTATTGTTATTTAAATTATCATCCGAAGATGTAAGCTTCCGCTAAAATGTATACACTTGTTACTAAACCACCGGTTAAGCTAAGTAAAGTAAGTAGCGTTCCGGTCCACTAGGGGTCGGGGCGTTTCGGCGTGGTATCAGAGCAAGGTTTAGCTGATTTTGTAGACCAAGTATGTTTTTTTTAAAAACAAAAGGAAAATGAAAAGTTTAAGGTATTCCATGGCATCGTGCATCGATCCATCAATCTCATCCTTTGGCCCAGGTATGTTCATGTTTAAAGTTAATGATTATGTTTATGTTATGATGCTTTAATATGATTTAAAGATATGTAATGGACTTGGGCAAAAGCTAAGGGCTTAAAGGGAATTTCATGATATGAAAGTTTAAATATTTGCATGTTTTCTTCAAGTAAAGAAAAAGTATAATGTATGTGAAAATGCAACAGATATGGCTCGTAGAACGGCTAGGGCATATAGAGAAGCATTGAGCCGTAGAATTGCTATTCATTCCTACAAAAACTATGTAACTGATCCGACCCAACCGCTTAGCGAACATGTGTATGACATCTATGAGAGATGCATGATGGCGGTTAATGCTTATGTGGAGATCACGCATATCGAGGCCATAAATAACCTCATACACTCCCTCCCACCTCAATGGGGAGATATGGGAGTCGCGGTTAGGGATGAAATGTTAGAAGGTAACCCAAACCTGTTCGAGTTTGAGAGGTATTGCCATGCCCTGATTGATTTGTGGGATGATGTAATCCATGAGGAGCCTGAGGAGGAACCTTTGTCTAAGGAAGAAGATCCCGAAGAAGAACCCGAGGATGATTTAGAGAATGATCCTGAGCCTGAGCAACAGGTTGAGATGGACATAGAGTCCGGACCTGAGGCGGAAGACTCCTCTGAAGATGAAGCTTCACCAAAGAAGATCCATAGAACTTATAGGGATTAGATTTAAATCTTGGTAATAGCTTCCCTTATGTCAAGAAATAAAAAACTATCTTCTTTGCTTTAGTATTCGAAGAATAAGAACCATATGTTTTGTCTAAAAGAAATGGCCCACACAAACCAAAACTTGATAAGAGACCTCCTCCGAGCGGTTGAAGACCTAGGCAGGCATAACCCGAACCAAGCTCAACCCCTACCACTAGCTCCTAATGTTCCAAACCATGCTTCAGTGGTCGAGCAATTTCGAAGGCACAAGCTCCTACCTTCAACGGAGCAGCTGATCCACTTGTAGCTGAGGAGTGGCTTCGTAAGTTGGAGCGTATATTTCGATTGATAGGGTGCACGGATGCTCAGAAAGTCCAGTGTGCAGAGGTCATGTTCTCCGGTGATGCAAGTCATTGGTGGGAATCAATGTCAAGGACAAGGACCCCTGAGGAACAAGCAGAATTAACTTGGGAGCAATTCAAAGGAGAAGTAATGGACAAGTACTTTCCCCAGTCCTTGAGGGATCACAAAGAAAGTGAATTCCTCCAACTCAAGCAAAAGACTATGTCCCTGACTGAGTATGAGAGGAAGTTTGATCAACTTTCAAGGTATGCTCCACATCTGGTGGATACGGAGGTGGATACGGAGGATAAGAAGGTACGAAGGTTTGAACAAGGGCTGAACTCAGACATAAGCATGATACTTATGTCTCGTTGCTTCATCACATACCGTGAAATGCTGGAAAGAGCTCATGCTATTTGGTACCAGAAGACTAGCGCCGGTGTTATTTGTAAAGAAGAAAGATGGAAGCATGAGGATGTGCATCGATTATAGGGAGATAAATCGATTAACCATCAAGAATAAGTACCCACTCCCGAGGAACGAGGATCTGTTAGATTAACTAAAAGGAGCTAAGGTATTTTCCAAGATCGACTTACGATAGAGATACCATCAACTGAAAGTAGAGACAAAGGATATACCTAAGATAGCTTTTAGAACTCGATATGGACACTACGAATTTACGATGATGCCGTTTGGGCTAACCAATGCACCTACAGTGTTCATGGACCTGATGAATCGAGTGTTTCATCAATACTTGGATAAGTTTGTCATAGTCTTCATCGATGACATTTTGATATATTCCAAGAGTAAGGAGTAACATGAAGAGCACTTGAGAATAGCCTTAGAGGTATTACGCAATAAGCTGTAGCCAAATTCAAGAAGTGCGAGTTTTGGCTTGAACGAGTTGGATTTCTTGGACATGTAGTTACTGCCCAAGGGATTGAAGAGATCCAGTAAAAGTAGAAGCAGTAACCAACTGGAAAGCACCAACAAATGCTGACGAAGTACGGAGTTTTCTAGGATTGGCTAGTGTTCACGAAATATTTTCTTTCGATTTGAATTACCGCAAGTGTACGGTTCGTTAATAAGTAATAAAGTGGATTCAATGAGTCCGAGTATCGTCCCACAGAGATTGGTTAGTTCAATTTTACTTATTCGACCTTAACCGAAACCAAATTACTAAAAATGAATGTGGACCTAATTAAAACTCTAAAATTGGAAAGAAAACCCTACTTATGCGGCTTTTATGATTATAATGAAATTAATAAGCAAAACAATAATTTAAAACTCTAAAATGAAATCAATTGTTGAGAACGCACGTTTGTTGTAATCAATAGAAATTAAACACACTAGGATCACGATTTCCCATGCAATTATCACTTTAAACTCTAGTTTCACAATATGACAACATAATTCAATTGTTGACGAATCAATGTTCCTAAGTCTATCCAATACTCTCTCTCGAGATGTATCAAACCTATTTCTACATACCACCGGTCTATATTTCTATGACAAGTGCATATGTAAAAATGCATGTAGTTTTATGAACACTTAAAGATTCACGTAGGGTATAGCGGTATATTTCTATCCCCTATCGGACCCTACGATGATTTATATTGTCGAATCTATTCCCAATTCTCTCGAATGCAAGAATAAATCACCCAAACTCACACAATTACGGGCCCTTAATTGCGGAAACAATAAATGCATATAAATCATTCAAAACAAAAGAAATATGTTTTAATGTCAAATTGTAAAACTAGAAATATAAAACTCAAATCACATGGTACATCGATCTCCTAGCACATGAAAATCTAGCCTAACATAATTGGAAATAAAGAAAAACAACAATTAAAACCAAGGAAGAACATCAACCAATTGATTCTTGAAGTGAAATCTTGAAGCTTGAAGTGGATTGCCTTGTTTTTGCCTTGTTCTTTCCCTCCAAATCCTCCAAAATTGTGTTTTTGTGCCTCCAATTACGTTCCCCCCTTCTTCTGGACGTTCTTTCGTATTTAAATCGTGCTGAAATTAGGTTACCAAGGGAGTTTCAATCGTATAAGGAAACTGCAAAACGGCCCCCAGATTAAACCTATGCGACCGCATAGTACATTTCTATGCTGTCGTATAGAGTAAAAAAATTTGAGAAAAAGTTCTCGGGAGGCTTCTATGCGACCGCATAGAATTTATACTATGCGACCGCATAGTTATACAATTCTTTTCGCTGGACAGCTTTTAGTATTTTGGTCATAACTTTCTCTCATGATCTCCGATTGAAGTGATTTAAAGTGAATTGTGAAGAAAACTCAAAGATATACACTTTTGATAGAAATAGGCTTCCTCAAATTCTGATGTTTACTATGTCAAAAATGGATCTCAAGTAGATACTAAAAATCACTAGCATAGCTTTTTCTCCTGAAAGTTGATACTTGATAATACTTCGACCCTATTTCACCTCGTGACTCCTTTCCTCATCCGATTGACCTCTAACACTCTTGAATCTT